>NW_023477009.1:0-2895 GCF_013731165.1 Rhagoletis pomonella
CGATTATTGTGGCGCTCTACGTGATCTGGAAGTTGCTGAAGTGGGCGTTTAAAGGGTTGCGAAAATTAATTCGTTTAACGATAGGAAAATTTAAGACAGTGAAGCCAAAAAAATCAAAGAAATCAAAGAAAGAATAGTGTAGAAGGAGGTATATGTATGTATCTATGTATATGAGCAACTCTCCCGAGTTGTTACATTTTTCGGCAAAAACTTTTTTTTGCTATGCCTATCTTAGAAAATGCATTATCTTCAATTTTGAATAAAGAACAAGACTCTATCGCGAAATTGTATTTAAATTAAAACAAATGCCGATTTCGTTTCTACCGAAAAATGCAACCTTCTCTTTGCCCTCTATGGACAAACACTAAGATATATATATATATGTATATACCACGATAAAAACATAACAAGGTAAAACCATTGAGAGGCAGTCTGACGTTTAATATTAAAATTCAAAACTTAAACTCACACACACACATTCTCATTTTCAATCTCAAACAACAACAATTGTGAACAATTTAATCTTTTTATTTTCAATTTTATATGATTTTAAAATGTTGGCAAGCGTCAGAAAAAAGTCATGGCCGACGAATTGAGAGAATGAATTTACCTTGTAATGTTTTTATCATGGTATATACTAACAAGTAATTTTTAGCAAAAAAAAACCGACTTCAACTCTCATATAAAAAAAAAAATATATATATATATATATCTCATGATCCACTGATCGGATCTTCACCAGATTAGTATGGGACCACCTCTGAGACACTATCTTTCCGATGCAAAAAGAATTTTCGAAATCGGTTGAAGTGATCCAAAGTTATGCGGTAACATACATAAAAAATAAAATAAAATAAAATAAAAACAAAAAATAAATATTCCGACTAACTGATAACCTCCTCCTTTTTTGAAAGTCGGTTAAAAAAAAGGTAGCACCATACCCAGTCATCTAACACGTTTACTCGCACGCCTTAACTTAAAAGTCATGACAAGTATTTTTAAGGTGTAATTTTAATAAACATTAAATAAAAGTGTACGTTTTCTGCAGGGAAATACATTACTTGTTGTTTAATAAAATCAAAACTTCTAAAACCACAAAAATATTTGGTTTTATCGGAAGTTCACAAATGTAACGTGGCAACTTAACTCGTTTTCACATTTTTCGGTCCGAAATAGTAAAATTTTTGTCCATGACGCACCACGATTTTGGTATAGGTGGGTCAATGTGCCTCGTACACCATTTATATAAATACAAAAAATTATTTTATTTATTTTTTAATATTAAAAAATTTCTGTACTTCAAAGCGTTTATAAAAATATATTTACATATATCCACGGATGATTTTTTATTTTTTTCATCCGTAAGCAAATCTTCGGTACCATAAAAAGATTCAAACACAGTTCTGTATAAAGTTTGACTTAAGTGGTTTTGATTAAAATAACAAAAAAAATAATTTAACCGCGTGCGGAATTTGTTTATTAGCATATGTGCATACATAAAAATGCATCTACATATGTATGTATGTATGTACAAACATTTTTATGCATTTCTCTTTTTGCGTGTTTATAATATTTTAAAGGAAGAATTTACTAATTGTTGACTAAAATATGGTTTACAAAATCTTTGTAAATTTATTAGTCTGTTCCAATAGCAGTCCGGTTTACAGGATTTAGTCAGAACTTACAGGAAGTCGTTCCTATTGACATAAAACCTTTAAATGTGAACACTTTTGAGAGAGTAACTGAGCAACTGTTCCTAGTCAGAAGTTACAGGATTTAGTCCGGAGTTTTTTTTCCTGTAAGTTCATGAAAAGTGTCAAACGATCAGCTGATTTGCATGTGCAAACAAAAATAGAAAGCGGTGTAAGCAAATAACCTTATATTTGTAAAAATATGGAAGTAAACAACGAAATATTTGAATATGTGTAGATTTTAATAATTAGTTAGTGATATTTCAGCCAAATCAGTGTTTTACCAATGACATGTAAACAAACCGACTGACGTTTTTACAGGAAATAGTGCTTTTTGCGTTCCTATGCACTTCTGCATCTGTTCTCCTTTTACTCTCACTTGAGAGAGTAAAATTGTAGTTTAACAGTTCCCCAGGTTTTAGTCCGAAGTTCAAAGGAACAGACTATTTAGTTATTTAGTTTTTTTACAGGAAAAAAAACTCCGGACTAAATCCTGTAACTTCTGACTAGGAACAGTTGCTCAGTTACTCTCTCAAAAGTGTTCACACTTAAAGGTTTTATGTCAATAGGAACGACTTCCTGTAAGTTCTGACTAAATCCTGTAAACCGGACTGCTATTGGAACAGACTAATTACTAATTATCTCTCTGCGCTCGCGCTGTTAAAAAGTAGTGGACTTCTAGAGCAATCTATTTTAAAAATGTAAGGTGGTGAACTTCTAGAGCGTTTCTGCTCTATTACAATATATCAGAAAATCGAGCATTTTAGCTCAAGGCGAATTTATACAAGGTGGTGTTGATGGCGAATTAAATTTTCGCCGCGGTACTACTAAATGTCAAAATGATGTATTTGTTGTAAACAAGGCGAATTCATTTTACAACAAACACATTATTTTGACATTAAGACGTACCTCGGCGAAAATCTAAATTCGCCATCAACACCACCTTGTATAAATTCGCCTTGATTGCGCTTCTCTGTAGTTAACGTTCTCTATTCGCCACACTATGATCAGGAAATGAATTGTGGAAGTTAATCAACAATCTCTACTTAAGTAATGGTCTGATTATGCATACTTCGCATAACTTCGCACAACTTCGCATAAACTTCAAACTGTAATTTCAATTACCCAGAAATTAGCAGAATTTTTAAAAACTTAGCGAATATACAATACGATATTAAAGCCTCATTTCGAATATTGTTCAATA
>NW_023477010.1:0-2894 GCF_013731165.1 Rhagoletis pomonella
ATTATATAGTACTAGGTTCTAGCGTAAAAAAATGTATGAAGATACATGGCTCTCTCCAGATAGAACGGCTGAAAGACATCAACGCTGCTGGAGCTGAAGGCCTGCCAGCCAAGCTATTCAAGTATGGCGGCGAGGAGCTGATAAGGTGCATGCATCACTCTTATGCAGAATATGGTCAGATGAGCGCATGCCCGCGGATTGCAATTTAAGTGTGCTCTGCCCACAAGAGAGGTGACCCTGCCATACGTGACAACTACCGCGGCATTAGCCTTCCTGGAACCCAACGTCAACGAACTGGTTGGGTCTTATCAGTGCAGTGGCGGACCCGGGTAGGGGAAATTGGGGATATTTTCGAAGGTTCAGAAAACAACGATAATTCCAAAATTATGAATTTTATATTATTAAATTTCTTGAGATTTCCAAAATTTCAAAAACTATCGAAATCCGGGAGATTCTAGAAATTTTGGTAAAATGAGAATATTTTGAAATGTACAAAATTATTGAGATTTTAGAAATTTTCTATATTTTCCAAAATTTTGAGAATTTTATTTATCCTAAAATCCATCCTAAAACGTAAAAGTTTGAAACATCACAAATTGTCGAAAAATTCTTATGTTCATGTACTTGTCTGTAAAAAATAGAAAATTCTTAGAATTCTGAAAGATATTAACATTTTTGAAAAATTCCAAAATTGTTCCACTTTTCTGGACTTTTCAAAATTTTGTGTTGATATAACAAAGTTTGAGAATTTTTAAATTTTTTGAAAACTTTGAAAACATCAACGTCCAAAAATTTTTTTAATCTTCAAGAATTACGAAAATTTTTTAAATTTTCAAAAACGACGAAATATGAAAATGTTTGCAACATTCGAAAACTTTTAATTTCGTTTGATCAATTCTGTATTATCGACACTTTTACTTAGAAAAAATTTGTTAAAATTCGTACAATTCTCAAAATTTTTGAAAAATAAAAAATTTCTAGAAATCTAGTATTCATCATTATATTGAATTATTGAGATTCACTAAAATTTCTCAAACTCACAAAGTTTTGAAAGTTTAGAAAGTTTTGGAATTCCACTCAAGTTATTAAAAAGAGGGAATTTCAAGAAATTAAAAACTAACAAAACTCTAAAAATTTTAAACTGCGGTGATTTTTAAATTTATGTACACGAAAAACACATCGACATAATCGGTAGAAACAAGGGCTACTTCTGTTCTGCCTTCTCGAGATTAGACAGAAGCAAAAATAAGTATCTCCTGTCATCACACAAACAGCCAGAGCAGACGCGTCTTGGCAGCCACGTCACTGTTGACAGTTACAAGCTTGCAAAACACTTCATTTTCACTTAGGCTTTGAGTATTCCCCAATTCTCCACCGATATTTTTTATACAGTACAGCGAAATTTCTATGAAACCAAATAATAGAGGAGCACTGCAAGTGAAATTTTTTCCGAATGGTATCTAATTACCTACATATATAACTACATAAAATGATAGCCGTTTTCGTTGTTCTGCGAGATGATAAAAATAAATAAAAGAAAGCTAAAATTAGGGTTAGTGTAGAAGAAGTGCAGGTAAACTTAATACTTTCTTTGATAATTGATGATACATAGTTGCATAATTTTTAAGGCACAAATTTACCAAAAAACGTAGATAACCTCCTGAAAAGAATTCGAGCGTTTTTGAAACTAATTTGTGAAAAGAATGTTCAAAGCTCTCTTCACCTTGGGCAAAAAATTTCAAAATAGCAATACGTAGATTCCCTCAAAGATTTGCCTTTTTGCGAAGGCGTTTCATCAATAGTCTTAGTGAATCGGCGCGCGTGTCTTTGTAACTTAGCCATGGTTACCATGGCTAACCATGGTTAGCCATGGTTAAACATTTCGGTTTTAACATTTTAATAAATAAGAATAAAAAATTAGAAATAAATTTCATGCTCCGTCTGATGGGGATTGAACCCGGACAGCCTTGGTAGCAACCAATTGTATCAAGCATCTTTGCACACTCAGCTACAGCCACGCATGTAAATGTGCTTCCATATGTTGAGTTTGAAACAACACCACATTTCGCTATGTGCAAACATATTCTATTTCGGTTTAGATTTTAAACCAAAGTTTCTATATTTGAAACCTAGAAACTAGAATTAAAACATTTTGGTTTGATTTTTAAACCACGAACTTTTTGGGCTAAAATTTAAACCAGAATATATTAAAAATTGGGTAAAACTATTGACTGGTTTAAAAAGTAGACTATAAAAGTTTAAAAAAGGCCCCAGCGCGGTTTAAAAATTAAACCCAAATTTTTGACCGTGTACGAAGCAGTATGTATGTATGTATAAGTAATTGTTTATACATGTATATTTGGCAGATTGTTTAAGCAAAAGTACTCACTGAATTAAACGTAATCAAAAGTTGTGAAACAAAGAAATTTTTTATAAGTTGCCTGATGGAATCAGCGCGCTGCTGTATATGCATAGGTATGTAAGATCCACTTGTATGCTTTACAAATATTTATGAAAGTATGCATTGTACATAAACAGTATCTTGTTGTGCATATGCATATAAAGCCTAAATAACTTCTATGGTTTATTTTATGTAATCCAAAAAAGTGGGAAATACCACACAAATTTAATTGGAATTTCTTGCCGCAAGAGTAGATTAAAGATTGTTACTCGAATGCGTCATTCATCGGCTAAAATCATCGGTTTAACGCCAAGTGTGTTGATTTCAAAGAAATCAAAAATTGTAATTAAATATCAACAATAACAAGTAACAGGTTTAAATACAACGACCGTCAAATTCGAAATTGCAGCAATGTTCAACAATGCACACTTACATAAGCATATACATACACGGTTAAAAATTTCGGTTTTAATTTTAAACTTTTTGGACTACA
>NW_023477011.1:0-2894 GCF_013731165.1 Rhagoletis pomonella
AAAGTGTTTTTACTGTATTAGCAAGTATTGTAAATTGTTTGTTGTACGATAAAGTTAATTGTACTACAATTGGGTCATCGTTAGCATTTATTTAACAATCCAGCGATACGAGCCCGAGTATATTTGGGTAATCCCGCAAGGTTTCGAGGATAATCGTAACAATTGGTGTCTGAAGTGGGATTGTTAAATAAATCCCGAAGGATAAACTACTGAAAATGGCGAAAATTCAGGACTTAAAGATTGAGGAACTGAAACAGGAGTTGGAAAAGCGTAATTTGGCCACCTCCGGAAGAAAAGTGGAATTATTATCCCGTTTGCGGGAGGCTATGGAAGCTGAGGGCATCGACGTGGACAAATACGACTTCCAGGGTAAATCCGACGATGCATCCGCAAAGGACGAACAGAAGGATGAGGCTGCTTGTTCGTCGAAGGATGTGCAGAAGATATCCGGGAAGGTTGAAGAACAGCAAAAGTCTCCAAGTTCATCAACAGCTATGGACATGAACACGTTATTGGCTGCCATGTCACAGATGTCATCTCAGATGCAAAGACAGTTGTCAGATAATTCGTCGCAGCTACAGGCACAGAAGACACACGTATCACAGTTGCTGGAAGTCCAGGATGCAAAGATTACACAACTGCAGGAGAATTTGGCTAGAGATAACGAACAAATCAAGGATAGACAGGATAAAGTCGAGGCTAAGGTAGAAGAGTTGGAAGGTCGCCTCCGAGATATGCAGTTGAATCGCCCACCTTCTTCGACCAGCGCGCCCAAGGTAAAGACTCCATCCTTTGACGGCACGATTCCTTTCCAAGTCTTTAAGCTCCAGTTTGAGAAGACAGCTACAGCAAATCACTAGAGCATGGAGGATAAATCCGCTGCACTGTTCGTTGCATTAAAAGGACCTGCAGCGGAAATCTTGCAGACTATTCCTGATTGTGAAAGGAACAGTTACGATGCGTTAATGGGTGCAGTGGAAAGACGTTATGGTAGCGAGCACAGGAGACAGATTTACCAGATGGAGCTGGAGAATCGCTGCCAGAAATCCAACGAGACTCTACAAGAATTCGCCTCCGAGGTTGAAAGGTTGGCTCATTTGGCAATTGGAGATGCATCTGGTGAGCACCTCGAAAGAGTAAAAATCCAGAGGTTCATCAACGGAATGCGGGACGTGTATACCAAGCGCGAGACGTTTGCAAATCCAAAGCCAACATTTGCTGAAACGGTCTCGTATGCTCAGACACGTGAAACGGCAGCGCTCCTAAGTAGACCAGCCTACAAAGCCCATCGAGTAGAAGTGGAGACACCTGACGTGATGAACGAGATCCTGAAAACACTCAAGTCGATGGCAAAGAAGAATACTCCTGGTCCAACCGAGAGAAAGGATGGTGCTAGGAAATGCTTTAGTTGCGGAAAACCAGGCCACTTAGCCCGCGATTGCAGCGCAAGTTCCAGTGGGCTCAACCATTCAGCAGGACGCAAACGCAGGGCTGAGGGGGACGAATCCAACTCAAATCAGTCGTTAAACTAAAACGTGCCAGCAGGAAGGGCCGCGTGCGGGTTCCAGAAGTTGAAGGGCCCATAATCTCCGTCTCACAAATTGTCCGGAATGCGAGCAACCTCACTATTGGTGGATGTGTGAATGGGCAGGAGCGAGTGCTGACAGTGGATACTGGAGCGTCACATTCCATTATTCGACCTGATGTGACTACTTTTTATGTGAAGCCTCTACCTGGAGCAAAGCTGCAGACTGCAACTGGTGAGCGAACCCAAGTGTTAGGAGAAGTACTATGCGAGGTAATAATCGACGGGTTGGCCTCGTACACGAAGTTTACTGTCGCAGACATTGTGGAAGAAGTCATCATCGGCGTGGATTTCCTACTTGGGCAAGGCATGAAGATTGACCTCCAGGGAATGATCCTAACCTATGGCGACAGGAAAGTGCCAATTAGGGTTGGTTACGACAGCCAGTACTGCAGCAGACGGTTAGTCTTAGAGGAAGTGTCGACAATTCCACCAGAAATGGAAGCGGTTAGTTGGGCGGAGGTTGGCAGTGATGGAGACGGAGTGGTTTCGTCAGGAGAAGGAAGCGGTTCACCGATACAGGAAAAGCGTGACGGTTCCGCTAGCTCAGTGAAGAAAAGGTCGCAACAAGGTAGTGGTCATGGCGAGCCAGGCAGTGTATCCGGCAGGAGGAAGGCCACTGAACCACGTTGCAATGGTGATACGCCGGTGGCCGGAAATGGAAGCGGCTGTGGAAACAGTAGCCGCGCTTTGAAGTGTCCCGGAAAAGGTGGCCGGCAAAGGCGAGCAGTTAAGCCGGAAGCCAAGGGTGAGATTATACATGTCCGGTCAAAGAAGTTAGCATCGGCGGAAGAGCGAGATACGAAACGACGGCGGAAGCTTCAGCGTAAGGATCCGGATGTAGCAAGATGTGCTAAAGGCAGTGCAGCACGAAGGCTGGAGTCTGGGTGTCATGGAAAGAGGATGCGGCATAGATCTGGCGAAAAGAGTGCCCACGAGAAGAGACATGGTCTGGTCACCACCAGTGGCCGGCAGAAGCACGACCATGTGAGATGGTGCACTCCCGGAGATAAGCCGGAAGCAATGTCCAGTAACGCATTGCGGTTGTACATGTCGCAGCAGAAGAAAAGCTTTACCTCCAAGCAAGGACTTGACTGGAAAGATCCGTTGAAGATTGACAAACGGCTGAAGGACGCAGTGCATCAAATCCAGACAATGGGGAGACCGAGGACCAAGATGAAAGTGGCCCACTTGGAAAGACTTGCAGCGGTTGGAGCGGCAAGTGTGTCTGATCGGGACGATCAGACTTAGGTGGAGGGCAGTGTGGCGAATACTGCGGCAACACAAAGCGAACAACGAGAAATAGGCA
>NW_023477012.1:0-2894 GCF_013731165.1 Rhagoletis pomonella
ACCATATCAAGTAACTAGACCTTAAGCATCGTGTAACTAGACCTTAACCTATTATGCATTTATCGATAACTTTGTATCATGAGGATCCATTTTGAAATAAAAGCAAGCGTCATTATACAGAAAGTCACCGTCGAGGAAAGTCGACTAAAACCATTAGTGTTTAATTTTATTGAGAAAGCCTATTGATATTTCACTCAAAATGTTCAGCGATGAAAAGGTGTATTCATGCACAACTTATATCGATGTTATTCATGGGCGTCGCTACGTAGGGGCAGGGGGAGGGAACGAACCAGTCCGATAGTAACTAGCAGTCCAAAAGCAGTGAAATGTGGTACTTTCACTAAACTATTCTATTTTAAATTTTAAAAGCAGGTAAGGTAATCATTATGAGTAAAATAATTTAAATCAACATTTAATCATTATTTTATGAATTATTATTGAGTTTTATTTTTTCGCTCAAACGGAAATAATTATTATTTGATTTTTATTTTTGGGATTACAAATAATGATTATTTTATGATTTTTATTTTTTCGCGAAGAGATTATCATTAATTTTCAGTTTTATTTTTCCACTTAAAAATAATGATAATTTATAAAATTGAAAAGGCCATAAAGACGCAACCTACTGAAATTTTTACTTGAAAAGTTTGGGTCTTATTCCTTTTATAAGGGTGCGGCTACTCTCAAAAGGATACGTCGGTAATCATGCTGGTATAGTTTTTGAGTTGCTTAACAATCACAATTGAGAAAGGCAATGCAGGTGCAGAAAGAGAGGCATTTAAAAAAAAGTGTCAAAATAATTACCACTTTTTCACGAAATTTATTTAAAAATGCAAGCCACCAGAGCTACCTTTTTTTTACGAAGAGACAAATTAATTTTTTTTTATGCAATCCACCACAGCTACCTTAATACAGTCAGTCAATAAAGTTTAGGTACAACGAATTTTTTACAATACGGGCAACTATTTTTTTAATATTTTAGTTTGCGGTAATTTTTTATAAAAATATGGTCAATTCTACAACAAAATCCCCAAAAATCAGAGTTCCAAACCTTGTGCAAAATTTAAGAAAACTCTGCAAAATTTCATTAAAATAATTCACTTTCTATTTACGCTCTCTAGAAACATTTTTTTAGCCCATTCAATTTTAGTATAATGAAGTGCAAGTATGAGGAAGCTAGGACTTACCAAACAACAAAAAAAAATAAATATCAAGTCCTAGCTACCTCAAACTTGCACTTTGTTATACTAAAATTGAATGGGCTAATAACTGAGTACTTAACTTTTTTCTAAAGAGTGTAAATGGCAATACTTGGATGGAAATTCGCAGAGTTTTCTTTAATTTTGCATAAGGTTTGGAACTCTGATTTTTGGGATTTTTGGTGTAGAATTAACCACATTTTTATAAAAAATTAGGGGGAAAAAAATATTTAAAAAATAGTTGCCGGTATTGTAAAAACTTCACTGTGCCTAAACTTTATAGACTGACTGTATTTCTTATTTAAGTTAAGTACGACAAAAACTTTCGAAGTACTTCATATACATATAAGCTTAAAAAGAACTGAATTTACTTAAAAATCAATATGCTTAAATTTAGACAAGTAAGACAAAGTGAACTAATATTTTTACTTTTAAGCAGAACGCACTTTTGTTTTTTTACTTACTACTTAAGTTTAATACTACTACTACTACTAATGTGGTTTATAAATTTTTAATAAATGCGTTTAAACATTTGTGATGGTATTGTCCTTCCTTCAACCGATCGTATTTAATATAAAAGGGAAATGTTTCGACAAGCCTGATTAGAAATATATATCTAAGGTGACGAATTTATAATAGGTTGGGAACTACACATAAAACATGGATGCAGATCGAACTAGATCTCATCTGTCGAATTAGGAACTGGTTTGGAACTAAAGAAAAGGGGATGCAGAACGAACTAGATCTCATCTGTCGAATTTGGAACTGGTTCGGAACTATAGAAAAAGGGATGCAACGGGGGACAATTGGCACTTCCTAGGACATCGCAATGTTAAATTCGCCAGTCGCTAGCATGCAAAAGAGAATTAACGCGTACTAGTCATGGTTTCAAACGCACTAGAACCGAACCAGTTCCGCACTAGTTTGTTTCCCTACAGGGCAAATATCGGACCAAAGTTATAATACCATTTCATGCTCATGAAAGGTATAGCTTTCAGATTTCAAATCGGTGAAGTAGGTAACAAAATATAAATTTAAAAATTTTCTTAACTTCTTCCCAGCGTATCTATTAAAATGTCATTTTCAAAAATTTCATGCATTGCTATGCCATGTCATTCCATCTCAAACATACTGTTATACCATGTCATTGCTTCTTAGCTCAGCTGTTGTTTGCTGTTGTGTTTCTGCAGCATATTTTTAATACTGTTTAATCCTGCCTTGTATGAAAATGTATATAGCAGGGGTGGGCAAGGCCGACGCCGAAAAGAGCCAGATCTAAGTTATAAATGCTACAAAGAGCCACAAAAAAAGAGCAAGAAAAACACAAATTTTATTTTTAAATAAAATTATTATTAGAAATGAAAAACATTAATTTTATTATTATTCTATTGTACGTAAGATAGATATAAAAGAAAATTCAAAAGATCCCTTTGGCGAGATTTTCAAAATCTGGCTTTAGGTCAGTTAAAGCCGTTCGTAACAATTCTGTTGGATGTTGGATAGTCAATAGGTACGTTCGATTAAAATCTCCAGTAAAAAATGTCCAACAGCGAAATTCCGGCGAAATATCATCTGTTCTCTCACAAGAGAAAAATATCCAAAATAATACGCGAACAGAAATTTGCAGAAACTTGCAAGTTAGACGAAAAGCTGATAGAAATTTTGTTTAAATTAACAGGTCTATTCTGCACGTTA
>NW_023477013.1:0-737 GCF_013731165.1 Rhagoletis pomonella
ATTAGATATTAAAGTAAGAAAAACTTGAGTATTTAGGAGCTGCTAGACACCAAAGTAACCAAAAAAACGAAAGTATTTAGCAGGCGCTAAATACTCTGGTCCAAAGTACTCAGGTACCTTGGGGATGCAAAATACTTTCACTAAAGTACCAAGGTATTTTAGTCGATGGCTAAATACTTTCAAACTAAATACTGTATAGTTTAGGAGAAATTTAGAGAATTAGCACCTCAACTTACTTTACCACAACTCACTTCACCTCTCCTCAAATCAGGTCACCACCTACAAACTCACCACACCTCACCTAAACTCACCACACCTCCTACTGGTACACCAAAATCCGCCAAATCTTAACCCACCACAGTTGAACTCATCACACTCGTTCTCACCTTACCTCACCTAAACTCACCACACCTCAATTTGGGAACTTTTTCTGGATTTGAGGGATACTTCAGACTAAATCAGGATTTAGAAAACCATTTCGGGGTTTTCGGGACTATTTTGGGATTTTCGAAGCTATTTCGTAATTCTTTAGGGATTCCCGGAAACTGTTTAAGATTTTCGGGATTTTCGAAACGACTTTCAAAATATTTAGGGATTTTTGGGACTAGTTTTGGGATTTTTGGGACTTTCGAGATTCTCGGAGTTAATAGCGGGACTTTCGGCAGTATTTCGATATTTTCAGAATTGTTGGGACTTCTGAACTATTTTTGGATTTTTAGGATTAATTTCTAGTTTTT
>NW_023477013.1:837-2893 GCF_013731165.1 Rhagoletis pomonella
AATTTCTAGTTTTTGGGACTTTCGGGACTGTTTCCGGATTTTTGGGACTTTCGGGATTCTCCGACCTAATATCGGGTTATTCGGGACTAATTTCGAAATTTTTGTGACTTATATCGGACTTTTGGGACTATTTCCAGATTTTTGGAACTTATTTTGGATTTATTTCGGGACTGTTGGGACTTTCGGGACTATTTAGGGATTTTTGGCGCTCATGTGATTGTCGGGAGTAATTTTGGTATTTTTGGGACTTTCGAGACTATTTTCAGATTTCTGGGACTTATTTAGGATTTTTGGAACTTTCGGGTCTATTTCGAGATTGTCGGGAGTAATTTCGGGAGTTTCGGGACAGTTTCCATATTTTTAGGAATTTTGGACTACTTCGGGATTCTCAGGAATAATTTCGGATTTTCGGGCGTATTTCGGGTTTTTGGGACTTTGTTTTGGATTTTTGGGACTTTCGGGATCATTTCGGGATTTTCCGGACTAATTTAGGAACTATGGGACTTTCGCAACTATTTCAGGATTTTTGGGACTTTCTGGACTATTTCATAATGCTCGGAATATATTTCGGTATTTTTGGGACTTTTGGGGCTATCGGGAGTATATCGGTTTTTTTTGGGTCTTTTTGGATTTTTGAGACTTTCGGAACCATTTCAAGGTTTTCAGGAGTATTTCGGGACTTTTGGAACTAATTTCGGATTTTTGGGACTTTCGTGACTATTTCTCCATTCTTGGGATTAATTAGGAATTTTGGGATTTTGAGAGTTAATTCGGAATTTTTGGGACCTATTTTCGAATTTTTGGGACTTTCGGGCCTATTTCGGGATTCTCGGAACTGATTTCGGGACTTTTGGGATTTTCTGGAGTATTTCGGGATTTTTGGGACTACTTTCGGATTTTTGGGACTTTCGGGACTATTTCTCCATTCTTGGGATTAATTTAGGAATTTTGGGATTTTGAGAACTAATTTGGGATTTTTGGGACCTATTTTTGGATTTATGGGACTTTCGGGACTATTTCGGGATTCTCGGAACTAATATCGGGACTGTTGGGACTTTCGGGGTTAATTAGGGATTTTTGGGACTCTCGGGACTATTTCGGGATTAAAGGGAGTAATTTGGGTATTTTTGGGACTTTCGAGACTACTTCCAGATTTTTGGGACTTATTTAAGGTTTTTGGAACTTTCGGGTGTATTTCGAGATTGTCGGGAGTAATTTCGGGGTTTTTGGGATTTTTGGCTGTATTTCGGAATTTTTGGGACTTTCGGGCCGTTTTTTCATTTCTTCGTTTTGGTATATTGGAGTTCACTGATATTTGCTAGTACATAGTTCCTCTAAATTTTCGCATCACATACGGACAAACATATATTTCGCGCATTGCAATTACCATTTGTTCGCTAGCCATTATTTGCGCACCCCCGCTTCCTAACTCTCATGCAACCTAGGAAACGCTCCTTGGTTCCACAATCATTATGAAGTCATTCAAAATACATATCGATATAGGTCCCGGATATCCCTGAAATACTCCCGAAGGTCCTAAAAATCCCGAAATTATTCCAGAGAACCCCGAAAACCCCATAAATCCGAAATTGGTCCCAAAAATCTGGAAATAGTCCCGAACATCCAAAATTAGTCCCAAAAATCCGAAAATAGTTCCGAGAATCCCGAAATCTCAAACAAAGTTTCCGGGAATCCCTAAAGAATTACGAAATAGCTTCGAAAATCCCGAAAACCCCGAAAGAGTCTCGAAAATTCTGATTTAGTCTGAAGAATCTCTAAAATCCCGAAATAGATCCCAAATTAAGGTGTGGTGAGTTGATTTGAGGAGAGGTGAAGTGAGTTGTGGTAAAGTAAGTTGAGGTGAGTGTAAGGTGAGGTGTCAATTCTCTAAATTTCTCCTAAACTATACAGTATTTAGTTTGAAAGTATTTAGCCATCGACTAAAATACCTTGGTACTTTAGTGAAAGTATTTTGCATCCCCAAGGTACCTGAGTACTTTGGACCAGATTATTTAGCGCCTGCTAAATACTTTCGTTTTTTGTACTTTGGTATCTA
>NW_023477014.1:0-2893 GCF_013731165.1 Rhagoletis pomonella
GACGAGGCGATTTTTGCTTTCAACTAAAAGTTGCCTGAAAAATCGCCACGTGCGAAAGCCCTATTAAGTATACACTTTCGTGTAATTCTGTTATAGACCTTTCGCACGCGGCGATTTTTCAGGCAACAAAAGTTGAATGCGGAGTTGAATGAGAAGTTGAAAGTGAAAAAGTTGCCATCCCTATTCAGACGAGGCGATTTTCGATTCAACTCGAATTGTTGTTTACATTATTTAAAATGAGTTTAAATCGCCAAATTTTATCAATTGGCGTAAATTTGGTAAGCCAAGCGTTGGTATAAGTGCTTTTAGCGAAGCTGAAAGATAAAATAAGAGTAAAAAAGTAAAAAAGAAAAAAAATATGTATACACAACAGTGTTGGCATTTTTTGGTACAATTGTACTTGTTTGATACAATTTCATTTACAATATACTTTCCTACTACGCAGTACTTTTCAATACAATTTTGTAATGAATACTAAAAATATATAGCTCTGAAAATTCACAGCAAGAAATTTTTTGTATTCTCTTTTGTTCGCCAGTTCGTATTTACCTTTGTAAGTTTTGAAAAATGGCTTGAACGAACCAGTATAATATAGCCTAGGCAAATTTTTAAAGAAACTTTTCGATACTAAGTTTTATTAAAACAAAATGTCGAAGTCAACTTCATGTAGAAACAAAGTCTTCGTTAGTTATAAGAAGAGATTTTCTTAAATATAATACCTTTACGGCACTCACATATTGACAAGATTTACTATTTATTTTATTATTCTTTAATTTTAACTATCTGTTTATAAATTATAATGTATTCTTTAAGAAAAACTGTATAAACCCAAGATTCAATCTATGCGAAACATCCAAAAACCAACATACTTTCGTAAAAATTTCAAGCTTTATCAATATTCTTTAGTTTTTAGCCCATTCAATTTTAGTATAATAAAGTGCAAGTTTAAAGTAGCTGGGACTTACCGTTGAACTTGGCATTTTTTTTTGTCGACGATGTCAGTCATTTTCTTCCATACGAAGTGTGTTCGACGATTTTTTTATAAGGAGAAAATTAGCAACACCTTCATCAAAGAAATCTTAAAAAACTTACTTATATTAAAATTTAATTGCTAAAAAACCGCACACTCAAAATAAATCTAGGAAATCGAATTAAAAAGCTCGAAATTTTTACGAAAGTGTGTTGGTTTTTTTAATGTTGCACAAAGTTTGAACCTTGGATTTGTACGGCTTTTCTTAAAATATAAACCGTATTTTTACAAAAAATAATTAAAATTTAATAATATTAAGATAAATGGTCAAATCTTGTCGTAAAGTTTTGATAAGCACTTGAAATGCTATAAAAATGTCAAATTTTAGTACTGAATCCAAAGAAAATGTCTCTTTTATCCATTAATATCAACTTAAATATGCTTTTTGTTAAGATGTATACCTGAAAATATGTGCATACATATTTGCGTTAAATGCAGTACATGTGCACGTGGAATCAATTTGTAAAAGTGTAAAATACGTAAACGTATGTACATAAACAATAAAACTTTCTCATGAATACCATAGAATCGAATTAAAAAGTGTATACAATTTATAGCCGAAAAGTACATTTTTTGTATAGATTTCGTACTGAAGGAACGATTTCATTTCCCAACACTGATACAGAATGTAAAGAAACACAGGGTTGCAAGGAAAAAAAGTTGAACGAGCTCAAAGTTGGCTGGCGACCAACTTTGTTGAAAGCGATTAGTTGAAAGGCCGTTCGGACGAGGCGATTTTTGCTTTCAACTAAAAGTTGCCTGAAAAATCGCCTCGTGCGAAAGCCCTATCAAGGTTTCGAGGATAATCGTAACGATTGGTGTCGGAAGTGGGATTGTTAAATAACTCCCGAAATATAAACTACTGAAAATGGCAAAAATTCAGGATCTAAAGATTGAGGAACTCAAGCAGGAGTTGGAGAAACGAAATTTAGCAACCTCCGGAAGAAAAGTGGAGTTGCTATCACGGTTGCGAGAGGCTATGGAAAAGGAAGGCATCGACGTTGACAAACACGACTTCCATCGTGAGGATACGAGGCATCCTTGAAGGACAAAGACAAGGAAAAGGTTGCTGGTTCATCGAATGATGTGCAGCAGACATCAGCGAAGCTTGAAGAGCAGGGAAAGGCTCCTTGTGCGTCAACGGCTATAGACATGAACATGTTGTTGGGTGCCATATCACAGATTTCATCCCAGCTGCAAGTGCAGGAAACACGCATGTCCTCGCAGCTAGATGAAAAGATTACTCAGCTACAAGAGAATTTATTTAAAGATAACGCAGAACTCAGAGAGAGACAGGATAAAATCGAGGAACGACAAGATAAAATCGAAGAGCTAATTCAGGAGAAAGTCGAGGCTAAGGTAGAAGAGTTGGAAGGTCGCCTCCGAGATATGCAGTTGAATCGCCCACCTTCTTCGAACAGCGCGCCCAAGGTAAAGACTCCATCCTTTGACGGCACGATTCCTTTCCAAGTCTTTAAGCTCCAGTTTGAGAAGACAGCTACAGCAAATCACTGGAGCATGGAGGATAAATCCGCTGCACTGTTCGTTGCATTAAAAGGACCTGCAGCGGAAATCTTGCAGACTATTCCTGATTGTGAAAGGAACAGTTACGATGCGTTAATGGGTGCAGTGGAAAGACGTTATGGTAGCGAGCACAGGAGACAGATTTACCAGATGGAGCTGGAAAATCGCTGCCAGAAATCCAACGAGACTCTACAGGAATTCGCCTCCGAGGTTGAAAGGTTGGCTCATTTGGCAATTGGAGATGCATCTGGTGAGCACCTCGAAAGAGTAAAAATCCAGAGGTTCATCAACGGAATGCGGGACGTGTATACCAAGCGCGAGACGTATGCAAATCCAAAG
>NW_023477015.1:0-2893 GCF_013731165.1 Rhagoletis pomonella
GTAAGAAAATCGATAAATCGACTAATTTTCGATAAATTTCGGTAACTAAAAAATAAATATATATATATCGCTTAATCGATAAACTTTGCATTTCTCTATTATTTTCGATAACTCTATTAATTTTTATAGCTTCACAATTTTCGAAAGCTATCGAAAAATTTCGATAAATCGTTACACTGTGGTAACATGATAAAATTCGAAAAGCAGTGATAACATTATGAACTTATATAACCTTGAAGTTTCGATTAACCGAAATTATATGAAAATTCCTTCAATTCGATAAATTGAAAGAACTAGATGCATGTCGATAACTCGATAAATTTCGTAAACCCTATAAATAATGATAATTCAATGAATATCGATAACTTGATACATTTTTCATTAACTTGACAAATTTCGATAATCCCATAAAATTTTGTAGCCCGTAACTATAACTAATTTTCTTTGACTAAAAATTTCGAAAACTCAATAACCGATTTTGAAAGCATAAAAACTCTACTCATCACCAGGAAAATGCCTTTCCAATGATGTTCTTGGTTTTGAAATCGATTCGGTACAATCTCAAAACAATAATAAATATAAATCCACTGTCCCCTTTTCTAAAAACCTATAAATCTTCGAATTATGTACGTCGTTTGATATATTTACAGAGTTTGTTTGATATTTGTTTAGCGTTAGATCACTCTGCTTAGCTCGCATGGGTGATTATTAGTAGTTTAAGAAAACTGTTTGTTGGAGCGTATGAGTAACCTGCTGGCATGTATGTAATGAAACAACTTGTATTTTCCAATAAATTGACTAGCTGATAGTCGATATTTAGTAAAAGCGTCAACCAAAAGCAAAAAAATGAAAATCCACCTCAACTAAATTTGATGAAGCTAATCGATAGCTCCTTGTTTGGTCTTTGATATACTAAAATATTATAATAATCGGACCACTATATTTCAGATTATTTTATAAAAAACATACTTTCCAAAAAGCTTTTTAATTAAGGTGGAAATTAATAAAGATATAAAAGTAGACTAGTCAAAAGTAAAGTCAAAAGTTTCAAGCGTTTGGACGCAAAATATAATTCTAAGGTCGTTTTGGCTTCTCTCTCTCTACCTGTATACAAATTTACTTCAAAAACTGAAGAATAACCAAATGTAAGGATATTAAAATATAGAACGCCGGAACGGTATGATCACAATTTTTCTTATTCTTCATTGACTCTGTAACAGCCTAAGCGATTTTGGCCGGGTACAACAAAGCTCGCCAGTCGTTGCGGATTCCATGTGGCATACTTTCAGAGCTGGAGCGTCGGTGTCCATTCTAACGATATGGGCAAGCCAGCGGAGTCTGTATTTTAATTCGCTGCATTATGTCCATGTCGTTCTAAAGCTCATACAGCTCATCGTTCCATCGTCTGCGCTACTCGCTGCACACTGGTCCCAAATCAAGAAATTATGGAATTAGGGTCAAAATTCAACGAATTGATCTGATTTGTTTTCTGTGGACAGCCTACGCATTTAGAAATAACTTTTATTATTAGCAATTTTGTAAAATATGGCCTACTTTTTAAGAAACAAATTATTATAATTTTTTTATATGGAGAAAACCCCATTTTTAGAATTTTAAAGCGCACTTACCACGGATCCGAAATGCGGCTTATGGCACATTGTAGAGGGTATAACTGTCCACAGTTGCTCTGTAGTCACCTATTATATAAGTCTGCGACTTTAAAAAATACAGACACTTTAAAAAACTTTAACAGTAATATTATAATTAAAGGCTAAATAGGGTTAATTACAGTTAATTACATAATAAACTATAAATTTAGGCTATCTTTGGATCTGAATCCTGTGAAGATTCGTTTTACTTTGTATACGGATATTTCTTGTGGAGATTTTGAAATTTTTTTAAGCGCTTAACTTTCTTCCGTCAGACACATATGTATGCGCTTTAAAATACAGGTAGTTTATATGTAAGTCGGTATATCATAAAATACACCATGTATCATATATTCTATGGCCTTCAAATAGTTACATAGAATAAAAAAAAATTTACCAATCGAGCCTTGGTTTCACAATTTCCCTGAAAAGGCGAGCAAATGCTTTTGTGTGCAAATACCCTTTTTGCCTGAAGTTCTAGGCGTATGTTGAGATCTTGTAAAAGCTCTCTACTTAACTTTGTTTATTTACCACTCAAAGGCCCGTAAATCTTCCGCAAAATCTTCCTCTCGAACAGTCCAAGAGCCGCCTCGTCGGGCGTTGTCATTGTCCATGCTTCTGCGCCATATACCAGCACGGGCATGATGAGTGACTTACAGAGCGTGGTTTTCGAGAGACTTTACTCTTTAATTACACTGGTCGACGGCCAAAATTTACCAAAGGAGCCGTTATGAAATTCGTATGTAAAATCACCCCCTGATTACGAAAATCAAGGTTATTTTTAATTTTATGGTACCGTTTTTGAGATATTTGCAATTTACCGTTTTTGCAAAAAAAAAAAAAATGGGTCCACTTAATCATATATATCTCAAGAACGAATTAAGCAATTCCAAAACGGTTTGAAGCTTTTAAAAGATAATAAAATTTTCTATAAGCTGTGCATACAACACTTTTTGCTAGGCCCTGTAGATTCAAAGATAACGAACAATCATTACCGATTTTTTCAATTTTTTTTGTAAAAATATAAAAAAAATTGTACTTTGCGGGGAAGGATCTCGAAAACCTTTTATTTTTTTGCAGATTTTTTCTTTCTCCCTAAGCTCTGTTATATTACAAAAAAAAATAAGGTATCATCGAATAAAATCGATGCAAAACTACGTAAGTTATAAGCGATCAAATAAAAATACCCAGGTTGCACAATTTCAACGTATACCTCAAAACGTATGTATGGTATAAAGAAGAGT
>NW_023477016.1:0-2893 GCF_013731165.1 Rhagoletis pomonella
AAATTTGGTTTGTATGGAAGATGCCACGCCCCCTTTTCCAATAGTTCCAATTTTTCTCCAAGAGTATGCGATTTATTTCGTACATCTCCATACCAAGTTCCAGAACTCTACCATGCACACTTTCAGAGATATGTAGCATGAGAAATTCGGTTTGTATGGGAAGTGCCACGCGCCCTTTACATATAGATTTTTGTTTAGCCTAAAACCATCCTTGGGACACGTGCGGCAGGTGGCGGTTTCAAAAAAATCGGTTCAGCCGCTCTCGAGCCTTGCGAAAACTAAAAAACGACTTTCAAAATATATATTAGCTGAGATAGCTATACTAATTATATAAAGAGAAGTTCCTTTCTTTGGAACAGGTAATATCGCGAACGGCTGCTCCGATTTTCATGAAATTTTGTATACAAATAGCTTTCGGTAACCACCATGTTTTAGACTAAAAAAATTTTACTTTTTTCGGGTAGGTGGACCAGGGACCGGTCTATTCGAAAAAATCTTATTATAGTCCGATTTGCTTAAAATTAAGTACGTAAGTAGCTTTTTAGCATATATGACCCATTTTTTCCGCGAAGTGGTCCAGGGATCGATCTATTCGAAAAAATCGAATTTACGGTCCGATTTGCTTAAAATTCGGTGCGTAGGTAGCTTTTTAACATGTATTAACACATGTGATCAATTTTTTCCGAGAAGTGGACCAGGGACCGATCTATTCCAAAAAATCTTATTATAGTCCGATTTGCTTAAAATTTAGTACGTAAGTAGCTTTTTAGCATATATTAGCATATATGACCCATTTTTTCCGCGAAGTGGTCCAGGGATCGATCTATTCGAAAAAATCGAATTTATGGTCCGATTTGCTTAAAATTCGGTACGTAAGTAGTTTTTTAGTATATATTAGGATATATGGTCCATTTTTTCCGAGAAGTGGGCCAGGGACTGATCTATTCGAAAAAATCGTATTTACGGTCCGATTTGCTTAAAATTCGGTACGTAGGTAGCTTTTTAGCATATATGATCCATTTTGTCCGAGAAGTGGACCAGGGACCGATCTGTTCGAAGAAATCGTATTTATGGTCCGATTTGCTTAAAATTCGGTACGTAGGTAGCTTTTTGCCTGGATAAGCTTATAGATTCCTGTTTTCCAATTTTCATGCAATTTCGAATATAAATAGCTTTAAGTAACGACCATATCAAGGGGCGAATTCGTCACTAGGCAAGATTTTATTGCGCCAATCAGAAACAACGGATACTGTCAAAATATAATTACTAATTATATAAAGAGAAGTCCCTTTTTTTTTGTAACAGGTAATGTCGCGAACGGCTGCTCCGATTTTCATGAAATTTTTATACAAATAGCTTTCGGTAACCACCATGTTTTAGGCTAAATAAATTTTACTTTTTCGGGTAGGTGGACCAGGGACCGGTCTATTCGAAAAAATCTTATTATAGTCCGATTTGCTTAAAATTTAGTACGTAAGTAGCTTTTTAGCATATATTAGCAAATATGACCCATTTTTTCCGGGAAGTGGTCCAGGGACCGATCTATTCGAAAAAATCGAATTTACGGTCCGATTTGCTTAAAATTCGGTTCGCAGGTAGCTTTTTAACATGTATTAACATATGTGATCAATTTTTTCCGAGAAGTGGACCAGGGACCGATCTATTCCAAAAAATCGCATTTATGGTCCGATTTGCTTAAAATTCGGTACGTAACGTAACGGTACGTAATTTATGCGAGTTAAGGTATTTGGCCGTTTAATATTATGAAATTACTAGCAGACCCGGCGAACTTCGTCCCACCCAAAATTTTTATATATTTTATTGAAACTTTTTGGTCCAACATTTTCACCAACAATTCACGTTTACGATTTTCATTGGCACATTCGTCTGCTAAAATTAAGGTTTGGTGGTCATTTGCCACTTTAAATAACCTAATAAATATCCGAGAAAAAGTTCTTGAAAATCTCCAGTTGTGCGGCATTTCATAGCACGGTTATTCGCAAATACATTTTTTTCTCTTCACTCCCTGGCGGCAACAATGACCCGGATCTATAGTAAATGTCCTAGAAGCTTTACAGTATAGTTGGTGGCACTTTCAAAATGGGTGCGAATCATTGTTCTACAGAAATGCAATATACATATCTTAATTCAGACGAAATACCTTAAAAGTTTGAACGCATAATAATATTGGAAAATCACATCCATTGGGCCAATCGCAACGCAGGAGCGTTCGATATACTCAATGGTGCAACAGGTCGATTTAATCTGAACTTCACGGCCCCTTTTCTCACTTGGCTATTTTTAGTAATAGCTCGACTTCAGCACCACTTGGCAGCACGTTTTTGCAATACTATTGTATTGCATACATATTTAAAACATTATCCAAATAGGATCATAAATAAGATTTTTAGAAATAACTCAACTACGGCGCCAACTGTCGGATTAAATTCTGAAACTAAACCATCCAGAGACCCACTCAAACACACAAAAAGTTTCGTTAAAATCCGTACAACCATTTAGGAGGATTTCACTCACAAACACACCTACAAAAGAATTAAAAAGTTCTTCATGAGTATGCGATTGATTTCGTATATCTCCGTACCAAGTTCCAGAACTCTACCATGAACACTTCCAAAGATAGGCAGTATGAAAAATTCGGTTTGAATGGAAGATGCCACGCCCTCTTTTCCAATAGTTCCATTTTTTCCTCAAGAGTTGATTGCGTATATCTCCGTACCAAGTTCCAGAACTATACCATGAACACTTCCAGAGATATGCAATATGAAAAATTTGGTTTGTATGGAAGATGCCACGCCCCCTTTTCCAATAGTTCCAATTTTTCTCCAAGAGTATGCGATTTATTTCGTACATCTCCATACCAAGTTCCAGAACT
>NW_023477017.1:0-2892 GCF_013731165.1 Rhagoletis pomonella
GAAGCCAAATATAAAATTTTGGTATGATTGTCTGTATGTTTGTAAGCGTATCAAGCAAAAGCTAATGTATGGAATTAAATGCATTTTTCACCGACGTACATATTGCTAGAGCTCTAATTGAAAATATAGAATCCATTTTTTTTTTTTGTTTTAGTTTATCGTCGATCATTATTCCTAGGCATTTGAACGTATTAACTTTTTCCAGTGCGTCGTTGTTTATATTTAGAGTTAGCAACGGACCGTTCTCAAAATTTCGCCTTGATATAACCACAAACTTAATTTTTTTTATTTCTGTGTGGAAGGTTTTTCGCTAAAAAAAAATAAAACTTTTCGTTGTTGCTGCCAAAAAATTAAGAAATCTGAGATGTCACGTTTTACAATTTCATACAGTTCTCTTTACAATGTATTTCACTAAACTACTAAACGGCTGCATCGACTTGGTTCATATTTGGCAACACCTTGAAAATAAATATTCTGACCAGAAATTTACTCGGTATGTAGCTCGGAATATTCCCAAAATTCTTATAAAGACTAAAACGCAAAAAACCAATATATCTCTAAAACCAATTACGCTGGGGAACTGAAACTTAGCACTGATGCATATATTGCAAATACATTGGGAAAGGGGGCGTGGCTCCTTCCTTCCATACAAACTGAACTTCTCATATAGCTTATCTCTGGAACTGCTTACGCTAACGTCCTGAAATTCTACACAGCTACATATGTTATCAGTACCGTAGTTATGGCGAAAAGTGGTTATTAATTGGAAAGGCTGGATCGATATATATTTACGTAAACGCGCAAGTATCATTCGATTGGGAACCATTTTCTCCTAGATTTCTAAATCCCATTGAACTATTGTAACTTTGTCTTTAATTTTAAGTAAGGTAAAATTTATGTGAAAATTTTGAAGAATTTTTTTAAATTTTTTTTTGCTTTTACGAGTTTTGCTATAAACTGTCCTCTCTACATACCTATTTGCATAAAATGATAGCCGTTTTCGTTGTTCGGAATAAACTCAAAAATCACTGAATAGAGTTCCGTCAGGTTGTCGGAGGTTATCTTACATACATATATAGTGGTGCTGGAGTAGAGTTATTTATAAAAATCGTATTTATTAACCGATTTCGTTCAAATTTTAAATGTGAGCTATGTACCTGTATGTTGGAAAATTCTTTTGATAAACATTTACCCGATTAGTGCCGCTGGAGTTAAGGTTTAAATTCATAACACGTATTCATTTTAAGGTAAGCAATGGTTTTGCAAAAAATGAACCCAATGGATGGCGCTGCAGCCGAAATGTATAGAAACCCCGTGTGGTTGGCCTGCTTTGGACCTATGTTTAAGTTATACGAATTTAATTTTGAGATGTCTAAATGAAGAATGGGGTTAAGTTTTTCTGACGCCCTCATGCACGATCATGCGGTCTTGCATCTACCCAGAAATCAGTTAATACATTTTACCACGAATTGTAAAAGTGGTGAATTAACAAGGAAAAATCACCGTATTTAGGTATATCAATTGCTTCATTTGAAAGATACTTAAGCGATCATTTAGCAATGTACCGGAAAACTTTTCATCCTGTGGGACAGCGAGGACTCTTGGCCCTCCTATAAAGAAAACTCACTTCTGTACTCTTGAGTTTCCCTATAAGAACTTGTATTGGCATACGCATCGCACCAACGTTGTAGTTGCAAGATCATACAAAAAGATTACGCATGATTGGCACAGATCTCACAGGTGGAAATAAGGCTATCAGTAAAGCTCATGACACCAAAAGGGAAAAGGTATTCCATATGGTACCACCGCGTTACTATTATTGGCCTATGTGTGAGGAGGATACTGCGCCTTAGTGGTTTCAACTTAAATCAAAAATTTTGACTTTACAGACTAATTTTGTTTTTAAACGCTCTATTGCATTGGCTAACGTAAAAGCTCTTATTAGGTGCCGCGAAGTAAGCGGGCATTGGCTAGTTTATAATATAAACTAAGTGTTGCCATATGGGTATCAAACGAGAGTATTTGAGAATAATGAAATTGCAACAGGCCAATATCTGTACATAATAGATGTTAAAGAAAAATTAATAGGGGGTTTATTAGATTAACAGAAGCCAAATATAAAATTTTGGTATGATTGTCTGTATGTTTGTAAGCGTATCAAGCAAAAGCTAATGTATGGAATTAAATGCATTTTTCACCGACGTACATATTGCTAGAGCTCTAATTGAAAATATAGAATCCATTTTTTTTTTTTGTTTTAGTTTATCGTCGATCATTATTCCTAGGCATTTGAACGTATTAACTTTTTCCAGTGCGTCGTTGTTTATATTTAGAGTTAGCAACGGACCGTTCTCAAAATTTCGCCTTGATATAACCACAAACTTAATTTTTTTTATTTCTGTGTGGAAGGTTTTTCGCTAAAAAAAAATAAAACTTTTCGTTGTTGCTGCCAAAAAATTAAGAAATCTGAGATGTCACGTTTTACAATTTCATACAGTTCTCTTTACAATGTATTTCACTAAACTACTAAACGGCTGCATCGACTTGGTTCATATTTGGCAACACCTTGAAAATAAATATTCTGACCAGAAATTTACTCGGTATGTAGCTCGGAATATTCCCAAAATTCTTATAAAGACTAAAACGCAAAAAACCAATATATCTCTAAAACCAATTACGCTGGGGAACTGAAACTTAGCACTGATGCATATATTGCAAATACATTGGGAAAGGGGGCGTGGCTCCTTCCTTCCATACAAACTGAACTTCTCATATAGCTTATCTCTGGAACTGCTTACGCTAACGTCCTGAAATTCTACACAGCTACATATGTTATCAGTACCGTAGTTATGGCGAAAAGTGGTTATTAATTGGAAAGGCTGGATCGATATA
>NW_023477018.1:0-2892 GCF_013731165.1 Rhagoletis pomonella
AAAAAAATGTGGGTATACTTGTTTTCGATATGGAACAATCCTAGGGGATGAGAGCGTTAAAATTCCAACATTACTCTTTTTGGACCACCCTAATGTACATACCTACGTCCATTTATATGCATGAAGACAATAACATATTTCTATTTAAATTTTGGTAATAAGCACCTTTTTATGTTCACCAAAAACTATACAAAAAAAAAACATTTGCTTTAATGAAGGGGTTTCTTTGATCTCCAGTGGTTTTCGCATTTGTTTTTACTATTATTGCTGTTTTGATTTGAAAAAGAAATGAAAATATGGAAATTGTACTCACCATTTTTTTCTTCGTTTTGTCATTTTCAGTTATGTTTAAATACTAAACCTGCGAACATTGACGACTGTACCCGACAACAATTATGGATAACGGCAGCGTTATTAGCGAACCAATTTCGGCGCATCATCGCGCTTTTGCCAAACAAAAGTCTGCATCTATGGTGAGTAAACGAACTGAAAGTTAAATAAAAAAGAATTAAATTAAAAATTATAAGAATGATACTTATCATTAAAAAAATAAAAAACGATTTTGGAAGTTTTGTTTTAGTTACTATCCGGTATCTGCTTTTGACAAAATATTTCATTTTATTTTCACTTTTATTTCAACATATTTTGATTAAAAGAAAAATACTGAATAAAATATTTCACACAAACAACAAAAAATGTATTACCTGAAAATTTTAAAATGCACTTGGTGCCATTGTGCTACTGTGATAGCACGGCCAAGTAATCATAGTCAACTTATATACAGTAGTCGAAAAAATTATAGCCGCACCAAATTTTGACAAGTTTTAAAATATTGTTTTTGTTGTTGTTTAATTTTGGTTAGTTTTTTATAGTTCATTCTTTAACAACATAAACGTATAAATACAAGTTTAAAGGCAGTGTCACACGATTGTGTATTTGCCAAAATTTGGTGGAAATCATCGTATCCCAATTGTGTGAATACCCAAATATTTTTCTTTATCCCAATCAAGAAAATTAATTTGTTGCAATTTGTTAATAGAACACCGCTGTATTGTACCACTCTTTTGACTAAAAAAAATTCCTTTTTTTTTTGTACAATTAGCCCAATATAAAAATGTACAAATCTGTACAAATGTACCAGTCGAGTGACACTACCTTAAAAATTTATAAAATTAAACAAAAAAAAATTTAACAAATTTTCGTAAAAATTTCTAGTTTTTTTAATTAGATTCTGAGTATGCAGTTTTGTAGCCCCTTGAATTCTAGTACAAGTTTCAAATGGCTAAAAACTACGATTGATTGTTTAGAATTTTTAAAAAAGCTCGAAATCTGTACGAAAGTTTAATGCACTTTTTTTTTAATATTCCAAAATTGGTAAAGTTGAATTCACAAGGATTTTGTTAAAGAATTAACTATATTTTTATAAAAAAATAACCAAAATTAAGTAACAACAAAAATAATATTTTAAAACTTGCAAAAAAGTGGTTCGGCTATAGTTTTTTGACCACTGTATGTACTTTTTTTTATATCTTTAATTGGACATGCACATTGTATATAAAGGAAGTACATAACAAAATTAATGCCTTTTTTTGCCTTTTTCAAGTTTTTATTGCCATAAAATCCTAATCCTTTTTATTAACATGTTATTGTCAGAGATGCTACATGATGCTAGGGAAGGGTCAGAACACCGTCATCCCTTGTCAAGTGCTTCTTGAAACCTTGTAATCCGATATAAAATAAATCAAAAAAAAACAAAAGCCAATATGTATGTATGTTGCTACATAATTTCTAATTGTCTTGTGTAACTAAGCAACTAATCGAGTGTGCATTAGTAAGTATTTCCGTTCGAAGAAATTTGGAAGTTCGAGCCCTTTCAAGCCAAACGATCAAAAGCACTTTTCCTTTGTTTTCCGTCTTGCATTGAGCCAACTGTCCAGCTGTTAATTACTCCACCATTTTTTCACTCTTCATTGGCTGAGATGTGGTCAGTGAACCGTTGAAATCCGCTTGAATAGCGCACGTCAATACACATGTCATCTACAAACAGATAAAGAAAATGTACAAACGATGCATTGTTGCAGTACATTTTTACATAACTGACCGAAGAAAGTAGTTTTTTTTATGTTTCATGATTTGTTTATTGATTTCGCTTTCGATACAAAGTTTTAGATTGCAGCCACACAAAAAAAAAGACGTGCATGCAGCAGCAACACGCAACATTTCAATGCTCGAATGATCAAATGAATAAATAATAAAAAGTAAATAGTAAATAGTTAATGGCATATACACAAGTAATAGATGGTAATAATTGCGTGAATCAATGATCACGCGTTTGAATAGATGATTTAGCGCTAAAAAAAAATGCATCGTAAAAAATGCGCCGGCAGCTGAAAAAGAGTGTGGGTGGCTGGAAAAATCCTAGCGTGCTTCAGCTTTATTTTTTTCTGCTTTTTCTTGTTTTTATTTGGGATTTAAGTTTTTATATTTCAAATGTTGCCATTGGAGCTGCTGTTATTAATATTATAAAATACATAACTGCAAATATTATTATATGTCTTATCAATTATTATTATTATCAAAAAGAAAAAAAAAATGGCGCCAGCAATTACCTCCCCAAATGACCAGTAGTAAGTGTCAGTGGTTATACATTTGTTCGTAATTTATTTATTTTTTTCAATGGTACTCGTATGAAACCAATTTTACAAAAACATTAAGTATTTTTGATTGCTAATTTTAAGTACATAAGTTTTGAACATCTCATATATACACGCGCAGAGCATCTTTCTGGTGATTCTATGATTCGTTCGAAAAATATTGATTTTCCAGAATTCTATACCATTTCTACAAAAACTTATTTCCCCCATGTAAAATACACGGAAACCTTTGAGCGCT
>NW_023477019.1:0-2892 GCF_013731165.1 Rhagoletis pomonella
TACACACCCAAATTAATTATTTTTAACATTTATATATCATATTTTTAGCGTAGAGTGTAATTAAAAAAAGTTTTTAATTAATCTCACGAAATCGGCATTTCGTTACATAGTGCGTCGACAACACTGAAGTTTACGAGGTCGTTTGCGCATTAAATCTGTCTCGTAAATTTACGAGAGGCTCGTAAATAGAGCTCCATACAAATTTTGACCGCTCTTTTACGAGGCCCGTTAATTTACGAGCTTTACGAGGTTTGCGAGGCTTTTACGAGTTTAAGGGAAGACCCCTATAATTACATAAGTTTAAAACTAAGTTTCTTGGTGAAATAATAACAATTTGTTTTGAGTTTTTCAAAATAATATTCTGCCTTAATATGGTTTTCAACGTCGACGTCACTGTCATTTTTTCAACAACTCTTTAGAATCCGAAAAAGGTGATGTATCCTTATCAATTTGAGTTTAAAAAGGGTTGTAGCGTAGCACTGAAGAAGCGGTGGTCAACATTGTCAATATTGTTTGTGATGGGCTGGACAAAGGATATTCTGGTGTAGCTGGAATGTTTTACGACTTTAGCAAAGCTTTTGATCGGGTTGATCATAGTACTTAATTGCAAAAACTTGAAATGATAGGTATAAGGGATAAGGAACATAGACTGATAACCGATTATACTTCGAGACGGAAATAATATGTGGAAATAAATGGATCAGTGTCACCGTTGTGCGACTAAAGTGTCAAATTGACACTTTTTGGAGATATATGCGCCCTGACACCGACTTTTTAGAAAAAGGCTTATTTTGAAACTTTTCTTAAAAATCATGCAACTTTCATTTGATTAAAAATTCTATATACATAGTTTGATAATTTTTTCATAAAATATATTTTGTTTGTCCCTTTTCTTTGATTAAAAATTGTATATACACATTTTAATAATTTTTTCATAAAACATATTTTGTTTCTTAAATATTTAAAAATGCTTTTAAAATTTACCTAGTTTTCAAAGGCGCTTAAAATTTACATCTCTGGCAAGATTTTGACTGATTCCATCCTTTTTATTATGTCAAAATTTGTCCCCAAAAATGTCCAGAGATAGCAACAATTAGGAGTAGCGTAGCATTTTCCCAAGTTATTTGTGTAAAATTCATTTTCGTACCTCCCGGTACAAACAAATAATCTGCGATAATTTATATACAAGCTTAAAAGGCTAAACTTTGTTATAATAATTGTTATCTACTAATGTTACTTTTGACTTATGTTGATGTAAGTACTTTTTTAACTGCAATTTTCTTTTCATAATAAATGCAAAATATGCATATTGGGTATTTTTATTACTTATTAAAAATAATGCGGCATACTCATAGATAAAATAAAGTCGAGTCTAATGTAAGGTGCAGCTTTTTTGACAGATTCCATTGAAAATTATGTCAAAGAGCTGTAACTAGCCTAAGAGTCGATTTTATTTGGACTACGAATATGCCTCAAAAAGTTTCTTTATATACATACCTGGTATAAAAGATTTGAATTACTTGAAGACACTTTGTTCGGCTGTGAAACTTTTTTTTGCGACTTTCGAAAAATTTTCAACGGCACCTCTGAAATGGATCAAAAAGCAACTTAAAAACTATTACCGTTATTATTTAAGTTATACATTAACGACATTCAAAATTTTGATTTGAATGCCCGTCTTGTAATCTTTGCGGATGATATAAGCTTGTCTTATCCTTACAAACACCCTGCAGTCCTAAAGGTTCAGATTGAACAAGATGCCATTGCGATTCCTGAGTTCTCGCAAATTGATCCAAAATGCAAAGAAAACAAAGTTCATTCGGTTTAGACATATATGTAATACTCCTATATTGGCAGTAAGAGCTAGTACCGTTCGAAAACACTACAGTACAGATATATCAATAAACACGTACGAAAGAAAAGGAACACATACGTTTATAAGTAAACATGTACACAACACGTCTCCAAAAACGGCACTCAAGTACAAAATACATTGACAAAAACGGTACTAGACTGTCTCGTTTTGATTTCGGAATGCTTACACATTGAGAAGTTAGCTTACTGCCAATATAGAAGTATTACATATATGGGTTTAGACCTCTTGTCAAGCGAATCAAAATCTCAGCGTGTATGTCGAAGGTGACGAGATCAAAGAAGTTGACTCTGTCAAATATTTAGGGGTACATCTTTTCCGGAATTTATCTTGAGGTGCCCATATTGATCCTATAAAATCAAAAATATCTCCCGCTATTGGGATTCTTTATAGATTTAAGAACAAGCTAGAAGTTAAATTGTCCTTATACCAATTACTCATTCATTTAGCAAACGTAAAACCTTTCTATTAGACCATTCACACAATGATATCAAGATTTTGCTCTTAAATGGTACCTTATAAACCCTAAACCGTAAATCTGAAATTTCGACTTCTTGGGGCTTATATTTACGTATCATTCATATAATTGTTATTTTACTTTCAATTTCACCCCAATCACAACTGTACATTTCCGTTTTTTATTCTCAAAGATGGCATTCGTCACTATCATAATATATGTTACAGAATGCCTTACTTTTCTAACATTTTAATGTTAGCGGTGTTAATCTTAAGTAATTCTGTTAATTTGTTTGTAAGAAAATGAATAAATAATAATAATAATAATAATAATAGTCATTTAACTTATCTTCCGACAGTATATGCACATATAGTAACCAATTTACTTTGGTTCCTGCAGTCATGTCAAAACACTGCATTAAAACTTGTATTTAAACAATCAAGTGTTTTCGAAAAGTGTGCTAAGTCAGTACTGCCAGTTTTTGGCTTATATAAAAAGCAGCTATTGACATATGCTTTTAAAAATTTAAATGGTATTGGTTATCATGTTTTGAAGTTTTATA
>NW_023477020.1:0-2892 GCF_013731165.1 Rhagoletis pomonella
AGTCTCGAGTTATGTAGACTCTAGACCTGTGAATGCCGTTCTAGGCATACCACCCCCGGACATAGACGAGACAGAGCTTCATCTGCCTCGGGAGACACGCACTACACTCGCACAACTTCGCTCCGGCTACTGCAGCAGGTTGAACTCCTACTTGAGTAGGTTGAATGAGGATGTGCCGAATGAGTGTCCGGCATGCGGAGAGACCCCACATGACTCGAAACATCTCTTCGCATGCCCGGAAAACCCGACAACCCTAACGGCCTTGTCCCTGTGGACAAATCCCACAGAAGCTGCACGCTTCCTAGGGTTGCCGTTAGTGGAACTTGACGACAACGACTGAGATACCAACCGATCTGGGCGGGGTTGTTGTGTTCGCTGCAACAACAACAACAACGGGCATGTCATTTTAATCCTCAGTAAATATACAAGATGGAAATAACACAATTAGTTGAGTTGATAAGCAGGTCTAATATTCTATTCAATTGGGAGTAGGATTTTCATCATCGATTTTTCCGATATCGATATTGTTCAGCCCGATATATCGCCATATCGATTTTACATGCAATGAATTAAATCGATTCATGATATCGATACTTTCTTAAATATCGAAAATTCCAACTTGGTAGCACCAAACTCTTGATGGCACTATCACAACTATCGATGGGTTTGTTTTTTTTTCACTATCGATAGTTTTTCAAAACTATCAAGTATTTTTACTATCAAAATTTTTCCAAATTTAAAAGCGCAAACAATCAACGACGTAGCGTAGACGTAGGTTGACGCAGACACGATCTACCTTTTGGGATTCGCTTATTTACGAAAACTCACCAACGCATGGCAATGGAATTTTCGTTTTTGTAATAAACTTTTTAAAAACCATTTAAAATGAAATTGATTCTTGCGACACAGAAACTGGACTCCTTGATTTAAGAACAGCAAAAATATGGGTTTAAAACCTTTTAAAAACTTCCTTGCATACTGGTTTCACGCCAAAAAAAGGAAACAATTTAAATCATCTATTTTTGAATGTCATTTTAACTTAGGGTCATTGTGCATACTTATAAATGAAAAAAGAATCAGATGTTTTCCTGAAATGCCTCACAGCTAAGATCACCTGATTCTATGTGCTACAGGGTTACAATTAATATATATAAAAAAAACTTTAAACGGACTCTAACAAAACCAGCAAGAAAAGTTCTATTAAGTTTAGAAGTCATTGACCAAAATGCTTTAAAATATTAACCTGCTATATCAACATAGGAATTCATTTAATTCAATGCATATTTGACGAATTTTTAAGGTTATTTCAATAACATTAGTCTTTTTCTACATCCCTTTAAACACCCTGTCTAACATTTTGACAGGTTATTTCTACGTTCTTACAGGATATTTCTATTTATTTTCCAGGCGGTTTCCAGGCAGAAAAAGAACATTTGTCACTTGTATGTATGCACAATGATTAGGATAGAAATGTTCGATATCGTATCGGTTATTCTGAATATCGATATTTCCTGGCACGATAATCGATTTTTTGAATCGATATTCCATGGTCGATATATCGAACATTCATAGACTGCTTTTACACAGTTCAAGTATTGAATTCAATTCTGCTCGCTTGTGGAAGAGAGGGGGTGAGAAGAAAAGGGACGCGTACACATGCGTCTGTACCGTCAAGTCGTTTCAACTTTCTTGCTTTGCTTTTGGCATTTTCGTTGCTTCCCATTTAAAGAACCAAAAACTTGAATTCAACAGAATTGAAACGTGTAAAAGAAAATAGAAAACACAAAAGAGAATGAGCAAGAATGGCTTTCAAGTACTTGAATCATGTAAATCAGGTGTTACCCTAAGCATCAGGGATGAAAAAGTAGGTACAATTGTACCTTTTTCCGACGTTTGATGACCTAAAGGTACATTAGGTACAGTAACTAGATTTTAGGTACAATCATCTTTTGATCAGATGCATTTATAGTTTTTTTTCTTATTCCTTTACCGTGCAAATATATTTACTTGTAGGCATGGGAGAAGCTTCGCTTTCATTTTGAAGAATAAACAATTCTAAAGAAAAGTGGTCAAACGGAAGAATTTAAAAAAGTCATATTATATCTTAAACATCTTACATTGCATATAGAGCAGCCACTACGAAAAATTAACACTTTACTTAGCTATCCTCAAATTCGTAATTTTTATACCTTTCATTAGCATGAAATGGTATTATAACTTTGGTCCGATGTCCGTAAGTACCAGAACAAAAAGAGATAGACCCATTAAAATATACTTATATGATCAGAACGTCGAGCTGAGTTGATTTATCCATGTCCGTCTGTCCGTCGTCTGTCTGTCCGTCTGTTTGTTTGGAATCTAGTCTCTCAGTTTTCGAGATATCCGGATCAAATTTGGTAGGTGGGTGTATTTTTATAATGTATTAATCATTTGTTGGAACCGGAAGAATCGGACCACTATAACATATAGCTCCCATACAACTGATTGTTCAGATATGAGATTTTTCGTTATAACGTCACCATTTATGCAGCTACGAACATGAAATTTCGCAGCACTTGCACCCATTATCAGCAGAATGCTTACAGTGAAAATTACAAAGATCGGGTCACTATAACCTATAACTCCCATACAACTGATTGTTCAGATATAAAATTTTTCGTTATAACTCCTCCATTTATATAGCTGGGAACAGGAAATTCCGCACTGTTTTCAATAATTATCAACAGAAAACTTACAGTGAAAATTAAAAAGATCGGATAACTATAACCTATAGCTCCCATACAACTTATTGTTCAGATATCAGATTTTTCGTTATAATTCATCCATTTATGTAGCTAGGACCATGAGTCTCGAGTTATGTAGACTCTAGACCTGTGAATGCCGTTCTAGGCA
>NW_023477021.1:0-2892 GCF_013731165.1 Rhagoletis pomonella
AAAAAAAAATGGCGAAATAAGAAAATAAACATACACACTTACTACATACGACTTTTTTAAAAAGAGCTGTGCAGATTTTTGTTTACGAAACGAAAATGGAAAATCACTCACTTTTCACATGCAGCAGATTTTTATCGAGTTTAGGTATTTCCAAATTTGAATTTATTTATGGACATATCTCGCTCTAAGCCTCAACTACAGCAACACTCACTCACACTGTGTGCAGCAACAAGAATTCAACCACAGACAATAATCTGATTAGCAAGACAAGTCGCAGGGTTTATGGAATTTATAATGGATTTCTAATGGACGGACAAAACAGTTTGAACTACCAACAAACTGTGAGCGCTTGAACAATGTATAATACGCTAGCAACATATTTAGTACCAAACATTGAGCGGGAAAGATAAGCTGAAAATCAATCATAAATTTAAATTAAAAACTACGCTGTGACAGGCAATGGCAGCCACTCGACTACACTCGTCTACAAAAATATGTTAATCAATAGATGCAAATGTAAGTTGATATACGGCAATGTATAACAAAATGTACGTCTTTACCGAATATGTATGTATGTACAATTAGTAAGCAACGAAAATTAAATCAAAAGTTCTCGAGCGCGAGTAGGGAGCGCTGAGCGTTTTGATAGCAAATAGCAGATCACAGACTTAACAAGTAGATAAACATTCGAATGCATAAAAGTTCACAAAATATTTTGCTGCAATTCAATTTCGAGAAGTGAACTGTGAAGTGAGGGACTGAAGTGGTTGGAGAGCAAAGATTAAAAGTGGAATTGCAAAGTATAAAACAAAGAAAATTTATTCGAAAAATCCAAGCAATACGAGTGAGCTCATTGAATTGCACACAAGAAATAAAAATGGAAAACAATGATGTCGTAGTAGTGTAGTTTGGCTGAAGAGTGGTAACTTTGCACACCAGTTTGCAAAACGAAACCAATTTACGGCAAATGCGAGTTATAAAATGGTAAATAAGCTGAGCTGAAACTGCAACCAATGCAATAATAGACATGTGTATGTATGTATGTTTGAGAGCGAGTTCACTTCTTTTAAATTAGAAATTCTTAGCTTTTGCTGAATAGTCAATGAAAAGAGGTAAAAATAGATTGAACAAATGTTTTTTTTTTATTTGCCGTAAAAGAAGTTAATTAACCAACTAAAGCATATTCGAAATTAATTAGTATTCTAGTATACTTATAAAAACTTTGGCACCAGCATTTTCAGATTATAAATTTAAAATTTATTGACACTGAAAATAAATTCAATGCAAAAACAAAAAATAAATTCAACGCAAAAACTAAAACTCAATAGTAGATCTATATTCTCAATGAATTGCAGCCTTTGCAGCATTTGCATATACGCATATAAATACCTATAAATGTATGTATGTATGAAAACGTAAAAATCTTTTTAGCTTTACATGTCCGTCTAGATTACAGTCATTCACAAATACACAAAAAGACAAAACCACACCTGCCACTTATTAGCTACATCCAATTAAAAAGAAAGAAAAAAGTCAACTTATCACAAATAATTACAGTTAAAGACTTCAGTGGCCCGGGATCACCCTATATTTATGCCTGAAAAAAAATACCGAAAACTTCCATTATTATAGGCGTCCATAAGCAAATCCTCAGAAATAGTTTTTCGCTTCTAATTAACGAATAAATAATATCTATTATCCTTTTAAAGAACGCGTGCAATATTTGCGCTCACTTTTGCCCTACTTATTTGACCATTCCCTATACCCTATCGTCACCATAATCGTTGCCATTGCCTTTACAATTGCAATTTTAAATTAACATGAAAACAGTTCAATGGGCGGCATGTAGGTTGGGTGCTATTCTCTGCACGCATTGTTTTGTGTAGGTACTTACACCCGACAATAATAAATTACAATTACCCTTACCATTACCATTACCGTTGCTATCAATATAACATGCGATATGAGTTTACGAACTCATTAAGTAACGCATTTTTTATATAAGAAACAACATAAATTTGCAACATAATTCTTCTTTTTAAGATTTTTGTAGAGAAATAATCCTATTTGATCAAAAAATGCTTATTTTTAACGATTTTAGAGCGATTCAATGAAAAAAGTATTTTTCCCGATACGAGTGCATATAAAATTATAAAGCCCCGATGGCACAGTAAGGGCAGTGCTGTCTTCGGCTATGTCGAAGCCTACATTCCGTTTATGAACATACTGCGAACGTATTTTAATGAGAAGCTCATTTTCAACGAAGAATACACTCAAAGGTTTGCCATTGCCTGGGGAGGGGTGACCGCTATTAGAAAAAAAAAACTTTTTTTTATTATTATTATTTTTTTTTGCTTGGACCCAGCCCCTGCAAAATTGTAGTAGGTAGATTATAATAATACACACGCTTGCCAAAGCCCAGTCGGTCATGGCTAAATCGGCTCAAGCTGACATTCCGATCATTTAAGTACACATATTCATGGGTCTATCTCTTCTTCTTCTCATACTTTCAAACATAGGACTAAAGTTATAATAGTAGATACCATTTAATTTTCATGAAAAGTATAATAATGCTGCGTTCTTTATTTTCGATAATCTTCAATTCTGGGAGCTGGCTAGAAGAAAAATGTTGGGCCACCCTAATGTACCACATGCGCACTTATCTAGTAGACATATATATGTATCTCATATTAGGACTGGTAAATTAATAATGGTATCATGCGAAGCCGAATACTCAAAAAATTTACTTCCGCATGTGACAGCCTCCTTTACAGCCTCTCACTGAGGTCAATGAACGACTTCTATGCTTTCTTTAATTAAATACTTAGAAGACCACAAAACAGTAAAGTGCTCACCTGCTGACGCACGTGATAAACCGTAAATGAGGTGACT
>NW_023477022.1:0-2892 GCF_013731165.1 Rhagoletis pomonella
CAGAAAAGGATAGAGAGAAAACGGCTTTCTCGGTCAACAACGGAAAGTACGAGTTTTGTAGGTCCCCTGTGGTCTAAAAAATTCTCCTAGCATTTTCCAGAGAGAGTTTTGTAGGCTCCCCTGTGGTCTAAAAAATTCTCCTAGCATTTTCCAGAGAGCCATTGATGATGTCCTTAGGGATGAAATTGGGAAAACGTGTCATGTTTACATAGACGATGTTATCATTTTCTCCAAAACTGCCGAACAACACAGTAAGGACATTGATCAAATCCTGACAAAACTTTTCGATGCCAATATGCGCGTTTCCCCTGAGAAATCCAAGTTCTTTCAGGAAAGTGTTGAATTTCTAGGCTTTACCGTATCAAAAGAGGGAATCAAAACATGCCTCGACAAAGTCAAAGACATTTTAAAATTTTCGATTCCAAAATCGTTACGAGCTTTGCGTTCATTCCTAGGATAAGCAGGATATTATCGACGGTTTATAAAGGACTATGCCTAGATTGCAAAACCTCTAACGAAGTACCTAAGGGGGGGAAATGGAAATATAGGCGCTAATCATTCAAAGAAAATTCAAATTACTGTTGATGAAGAAGCACTTAGCGCATTTAATGAGATTAAAAAATCCTTGCATCAGAAGACGTATTGCTTCTTTATCCTGACTACAAACAAACATTTGATCTGACAACAGATGCCTCTTCTTATGCCATAGGCGCCGTTCTGTCACAGAATGGAAGACCTATCACGATGATTTCCAGGACCCTCTCCTCAACCGAAGAAAACTACGCTACCAACGAGAGAGAACTGCTGGCAATAGTATGGGCTCTATAAAAGCTTCGCAACTACCATCAACCACTCAAATTCGCTTTACAAGCCTGCTAAGGAAAATTTCGTCCCGGACGCCCTCTCCCGACAACATATAAATGCATTAGACCATGACATGGACTCGGCAAGCATGGCTGCGAATAGCGAAGAGTCGCTGTCTCAAGAAATTCGCACTGTAAAGAACCCTATAAATTGTTTTCGGAATCAAATAGTCCTTGAAGAAGGAAATCACAATAGACAAGTTCTCAAAGTTTGCAATAGTATTTCCAATCAAATCTAGAGGCATAGTTGATGTTAAAGAATCCATATACGAACTTCTCAATTTTTACAGAAATACTAAGGTGTTGGTCTGTGACAATGAGAGATCGTTGGATTCGGAAACCATTAAATCAATACTTAAAAATCACTTTGGCGTCGAAATCTACACCACCCCACCCGCCTATAGTACGACTAGCGGACAAGTGGAAAGATTGTACAGTACCCTTACGGAAATTGCCCGCTGTCAGAAGCTTGAGACTGGTATATCTGACACAATTGAGCTAATTTTGCTAGCCACAGCTAAGTACAACCGCACAAATCATTCAGTAACGAATAAAAAGCCAATAGACGTAATACATTCAACACCGGACGAATTAATAAGGGAAATAAAAACTAGACTTACACGTATTCAGCAGAAAGATTTACAAAGACATAATGAAAACAAACAAACACAACAGCATAATCCAGGGGATAAAGTTTATATGAAGACTAATAAAAGAATAGGAAACAATTTTTCAAAATTTTACACCGAAAAAGTAATCCAAAAGGATCTTGGTACATTTGTTATAATTGATGAACGAAAAGTGCACAAAAATAATTTAGGACACTGACCGCTCTCTCCTTTGTCGCCCTTAGGATCATTTAAGCTTTCGAGCCAACGCAGGAATACTCGATTATACCAACTCTTACTACATCTCAATTACATCCGGAGCTGTAGCTGTTTATGAGCAGCATGGCTTTTTACTTCAGCAAACTAATTTTTCAGCATTCGAAGCAATAGCTGAGGAGACAGACAAACTACTGATCCAATTCCCACAATCACATATTAAACGACTACTGGAGAATGACGCTAATGAAATATTAAAACTATTGGACGCGATAAGAATACACCATCGGTACGCTAGAAGTATTAACATTTTGGGGACTGCCTTGAAATATATAACAGGGAGAGAACCAATGCCCTATTAGACACAAACGAACAACAAATAGCGGTAAATTCAGCTACACAAAAGAAAATAGACGAATTGACAGTGACAGTAAATAAATTATTACAAAATGCAAAAAACACTCAAATAGATACGGGATATCTCTTTTCTCTAGCCTCCACCAGAAATAGAGCAGTTATAATGGAATTGGAAACCATTTTAACGTCAGTCACTCTGGGCAGGTTAAATATTGTCAACCCTATCCTGCTAAATGGTATGGAGATCAATGGTTTGTTAGCTGCTGAACACTCTGCAAATATTAGCATAAGTGATTTATTGTCCATTTCTAAAATTAAGATATTTCAAGATACGAATTGCATTTACTTTGTTATTAAATTTCCAAAAATATACAGATTTTGTAATAATGTAAAGTTGCTCCCAGTGATCCATGACCGAAAAATTATCGCTCTAGAAACAGACATTATTGCTGAATGTAATGGAGGAAAGCCCCTGTACGCTACAACTACTTAACCAACACTCTGCAAAATGTAAGTCAAAATCTGCCGATAATGTTCCCGCTATTGAGGAAGTTGATAATGGCATACTGGTAATCAATGATCTATACAAACCCAGAACTTGACGAAACTAACGAAGGGAACTTTCCTTGTAACATTTTATAGAGAGATTACGGTAAACACTACGACTTACGTCAACTGGGCTAAAATTATTCGATCGCATCCGGAAGCTGCACCGGTAAACACGTATCCGGTCAACATTCCACTTCCACCGATATTGCTGACGGTGCGTCGGCAAGCTTGAGTGTGGAAATAGCGTAGCAGCAACTCTCCCACCTGCGTCGACCAGGTAGCGCGTGACAACAACAACA
>NW_023477023.1:0-2892 GCF_013731165.1 Rhagoletis pomonella
AGGAACCAAAATTAATAAGAGATTTCCAGTCGAACACAAGGTCCGAGCAAATTTCTGAAAATTTTGAACGTAGGTAGCTTTTTACCTAGATTAGCTTATGTGATTGTTTTTAGCGGTAAGTGGACCTGGGACCGACCTATTCGAAAAAAATCGTATTTATAGTCCGATTTGCTTGAAATTTGGTAGGTAGGGAGCTTTTCGCCTAGATTAACATATTACATCCTTTTTCCGGTAAGTGGACCAGGGACCAATCCATTTAAAAAATTTTATTCATAGTCAGATTTGCTCGAAGTTTAGTACATAGGTAGCTTTTTGCCTCGATTAACATATAGGATACTTTTTTCAGGTAGGTGGACCAGGGACTGATATATTCGAAAAAATTGTACATATGGTCGTTTTTCTTGAAATTCGGTACACGTATTGTAGATATACATACAATAAAATTGAATGATAGTTTTACAGTTGGAAAGGTATTTTAAGGCACCGCAAATCAACAGGGTATTGGCTATTTACGTATACTTATTATCTATACCAATAATATAAAGAGAAGTCCCCTATTTTTATAAGAGGTGATCTCGCAAACGGTTGTACCGATTTCGTTGAAATTGTGGACACCTTTTGGTTATAGGCTGGTAATAAAATCGTTCCCATACAAATCGAATTTCTCATTCCGCATATCTCTGGAAGTATTTGTGGTAGAGTCCTGGAACTTGTTTTGGTATCAAATCCATACTCATGGAGAAAAGTTGGCGTGGCACCTTCCAAACATACTAAAACTTTTACCTATCTGTAAATACATATATAATTCTTCGGTACGTGTTCAATATTCAAAAATATTCAAAACATGTATTGGTAACGGGGCCGACAGTGGCTCTGAAGCGGAATTATTACCAAAAATCGCATTTTTGATCCGATTTGTCTCATAATAGAGATATCTAATTGTAAAGTAGTCGCAACAGTTTTGCAAAAAGATCCGCAAGGTTGCGCTGGAGCCAAGTTATTGCTAAAAATTGTAACGTGAAGCCATTCGGAGATACCAGGCATCAAAGTAGTCAAGTTACCACCGTTAAATCTACTACCATAACCATTGCGGTCCTTGATTTACTGTGACTAAACAGAAGAAAGACAATTCTTGGTGAATGCCTTCAAAGAAAATTGTAAGACATTTATGATATTTCGTCTGAAGTAAGTCTATGTATATTAGATTTCTGTAGACCAATGATACTCCCCCATCTTGAAATTGCCTCCAGATTCAAGGACACAGGATACGGGATACAACGATACAAGGATACATATTCAAGGACGATTCAAAATCGTACCGGATCATTGTTGCCTTCTTCACGGACACAACGACTACGTTAGATTATTTAAGACGGCAAACCAAATTTGAACGTGAATTGTGGTGAAAACGTTGCACCAAATGTTTCAATAATAAAATAAATTTTAGGCGGGACGAAGTTCGCCGGGTCAGCTTGTATATTTATATTTATAATTGAAGAAATATAGTATTTTTGCGTCTATATTTTTTTCCAACAGTATATAGTACGCCGACCGTAAAAATAGTACAATACTATATATTATAGTACGTTTGGCAACCCTACAGTAGGCACGGTTGCCACTTTGGTAATTTGTTACCAAAAATGGTAATTTTTTTCTGTTTGGTAACTTGATAACTTTTAATTTCAGTTGGTAACTGTCCGCTCGTTGTGGAATATCATTTAATATTTGTGACATAGTACCTTACTCGTGAGCACATAGACAATTTTTCATCGGTGCAGTTTGTTTTAATGGTAGGTTTATACATACAAGCGTCCGCTGTGGTGTAATGGTTAGGAGAGCGCCTGCCATCCCGCAAGTCCTGGGATCGAGCCCAGGTTCCGACCAACATCAAATTCAAAAGAAAATATAAAGCTTTTTTTTGTAATAGCGGATGGCAAACCTCTGAGTGTATTCCGCCATGAAAAGCAGCTTCTAATAAAAATAAAAGCGCCGTTCGTAAAATTGTAGGCCTTTCCCTTTGTGTGACAACATCAAGGCGCTCGCCATAAATCGGAGGAGAAGCTCGGCCAAACACTAACATGTTGTGTAAGCGCCAATCTATTATTATTATGTGTATGCATGCGAAATTGTGAGTTATTCGTGTAAGATAGATGACGACGTGGAGAAGTTCAATATTTAGTTTTTTTCGCTCAAAATGAATTAACCGACATGCCGTGAAAAATCAAAATGGGATATAATTATGCTATCCATGTCTCAAAATGCTCTCTTATAAAGACTTGACTTCCACATTTCTGTTAAAAGTTTGGTACAGTTTGCGCGTTTTGATGGTGTCACAGGAATGCAGGGCTATGCTCGGCTATTAAAAGGAAACCGCTCTAGAAAACCTTTTCCGCAATTTTTGGATGTTTCGACGTACGCCAGACGTCAAAAAAACGAGTGCAAGTGGCATTATTCGAAAATTAGGTTTTTAAAATTTTGTTAGTTAGCCCTCAGTTACACCACCACAATAAAGTTTAAATTAAATAAGCCCCTTAACACTTTTCATAAAGTGTCCATTTAATATTTTTGGTAACTTTTTGGTAATATTTCTCAAAATTTTTGGTAACATTTTCTGTAACCTTGTGGCAACCGTGCTTGCAGGTACGAATATAAATTGTTTACCACTTTTAAAGACTGGTGTTAAGGAAGGTCCCTGACGACAGAGATTTATTGAAAATGAACCTTAAGGGGCATATCATGGCAGGAATTTTTTTTATTAGCAATGCTGAGAGTCCGTCAATATCCGTTTGAGAAGAAGCCTTAAGTGCTTGTATTCCCTTCGTGATATTATTAGCATATATGGTCAAGGAACCAAAATTAATAAGAGATTTCCAGTCGAACACAAGGTCCGAG
>NW_023477024.1:0-2891 GCF_013731165.1 Rhagoletis pomonella
ATTGTGTGTTTAAACCAGTGCAGGGAAACTTAAAACTGGCCGAGATAACCGGGGACTCACGCCAGATGGAGGAGAACCCGGAGAACAAGTAATCAGGGTCCTTAGCAGAAACACAGTTACCAGTGAAAATAATAATGAAGAACAGGAAACCATCGCGGAAGATAGGAACGTTATTAGGAAAAGTCTACACCAAAGGAAGACCGAATACGAAGAGGCACGCAGTCGGATTTTTTGGGAGGAGATTATAGACAAGAATAAAATACAGAAGATGAGGGCTAAGAAAAAGAATCTAAGGAGGATACATAATAAGATTATTTCCACTATTGTTACCATAAAGGGGGACAACAGATTCTTTGCGAAGACTAGAATAGGAGGGCATGAAGTTTTAGCGCTTTTGGACTCAGGAGCCGGGGCGAGTTGCTTAGGCAAAAACGCAAGTGTTCTACTCGAAGGCAAGGAACATAAAATAGTGGCTATCAAGGGCCAACATATTAGAACGGCAAACGGTGGTGAAACCGCAGTGACAGGTGTGATAACGCTTTCAGTGGAATGGGATAATATGTCGAAAGAGATGGAATTTTTGATTGTACCTGTCCTGCAACAAGAAGTATATTTGGGTGTCGATTTTTGGCAAGTTTTTGGTATGAATGTGGTTAGCAGAGCAATGAATGTTTGTTCTGGCAGCACTGTCGTTGCAGATTTAGTGCCCGCCGAGGGTGACTTATCGTTTGACGCGGTGCAACACACACTTACCCCGGAGCAAAGTCTTGCTTTAGACAAAGTAAAAATGCAATTTCCTTCGTTCGCAGTCCTAGGGCTAGGGAAGACTGACGTTGAGGAGCATGTCATTGAAGTGACCAACGAAAACTTACCAGTGAAGCAAAGATTTTACCCTATATCGCCCGCAATCCAAAAGCTTGTTTACAGCCAACTAGACCGAATGTTGGAGATGGGAGTAATCGAGGAGAGCAACAGGGGCTCACCTGTATCGTTGGTCATCAAAGGGACGAAAAACCGCTTATGTCTTGACGCGAGAAAAGTGAACGAACTTACAGTGAAGGACGCGTACCCTCTGCCACACATTGACGGGATCTTGAGACTACAAAATACGCGATTTATATCGGCGATAGACCTCAAAGACGCCTTCTGGCAAATTCCGCTTGAAAAGAAGTCCAGAGAAAAGACGGCGTTCACTGTACCAGGTAGACCTTTGTACCATTTTACGGGGATGCCATTCGGTTTGTGCAACGCAGCACAACGAATGTGCAGGCTAATGGACAAGGTCATCCCCGCTTCTCTTTGTGACTCTGTGTTTGTTTACTTAGATGACTTACTTGTTTGTTCTGTTGATTTTTCGTCACATTTGTGTTTGCTCGAAAGGGTCGCTAAATGTCTGCGTGAGGCCAAACTAAATATAAATGTGGAAAAGAGTAAATTTTGTTTTAAAGAAGTTAGATACCTAGGCTATGTGGTAGGAGATGGATGCATACGCACAGATACCAAAAAGATTGAAGCAGTAAGGGATTTCCCAGAGCCAAAGACCCCCAAACAGCTCAGAAGGTTCCTAGGGATGTCAGGGTGGTACCGGAGGTTCATACGAGATTACGCCACAATTGCAGCTCCGCTGCACGACTGTCTCACGAAGGAAAAGATTAAGAAATTTACAATGACAGACGACGCAAAGACTGCTTTTGAGCGCTTAAAGCAAAGCCTGATTTCAGCGCCAGTGTTGACCCACCCGGACTTTAACAAACGTTTTTACATTCAATGCGACGCATCGACTGACGGACTAGACGAGCACGGTAACGAACGACCGATTGCGTATATCTCCGCAAAGTTAAACAAAGCTCAGCGCAATTACAGCATTACGGAATTAGAATTCTACGCGGCAGTTTTGAGCATAAAACGATTCAGGCCTTATGTGGAGGGCTTGCCCTTCACAGTGATCACTGATCACGCAAGCTTAAAATGGCTAATGCATCAAAAGGACCTCTCAGGGCGACTAGCGAGATGAGCCTTAAACTGCAAGCGTTTGATTTTGATATTCAGCATCGCAAAGGGACGCAAAACATAGTTCCTGATGCGCTGTCTAGGGTAGGCATGGATGAAATGACGATAAATGACAGAATAATGGATATTTGCTTAAACTCGCCATTTTTCAAAACGCAAGAATATGAAGAATTGAAGAAAACCATAACTGACAGCAGCGGTAAATTGCCTGAACTTTGTATATCGGATGGATTCGTTTATAAGAGGACACAGTTCAGTCGGGGGGAAAGGCTTCAAGAGGACCACGCCTGGAAACTCTGGGTGCCAACTGAGCTGCGGCAGGGTCTGGTTGAATCCTCACATAACTCGCCTTCCTCAGGGCATGGCGGAATGCATAAAACGTTAGCCAGAATAAGGGAAAAATATTATTGGCCCGGTATGGTTGCTGAGGTTCAAAAATATATAGCAAGCTGTGATATTTGTAAGGGCAACAAAACTCAGAACTCTTTTCATAAGCCTCCGATGGGCAGGCAACACGTGACAGAGCGGCCTTTTCAGCGGTTGTTCATTGATTTTATGGGTTCTTATCCTCGTACGTCCAATGGTAATGTGTATGTGTTTGTATGTCTCAACCACATCTCCAAATTCGTGTTCCTTAAACCTATGAGAAAGGCTACGTCAGCAGAAGTTGTTAAATTCCTTGAAAAAGAAGCTTTCCATGTATTCGGGGTACCCGAATACGTTCATTCCGACAACGGAAAGCTATTCGTATCAGAGACCTTCAAAACCTTTGCTGAAAGATATGGTACAAAACATGTAAAAACTGCGTTTTATTCGCCACAGGCGAATGCTGCCGAAAGGGTAAATCGGTCTGTCCTTCAGATCATTAGATCGTATATAAA
>NW_023477025.1:0-2891 GCF_013731165.1 Rhagoletis pomonella
TCGGAAAGTCCAATTTTGGGCAACTTTTTCGAGCATTTCGGCCGGAATAGCCCGAATTTCTTCGGAAATGTTGTCTTCCAAAGCTGGAATAGTTGCTGGCTTATTTCTGTAGACTTTAGACTTGACGTAGCCCCACAAAAAATAGTCTAAAGGCGTCAAATCGCATGATCTTGGTGGCCAACTTACCGGTCCATTTCTTGAGATGAATTGTTCTCCGAAGTTTTCCCTCAAAATGGCCATAGAATCGCGAGCTGTGTGGCATGTAGCGCCATCTTGTTGAAACCACATGTCAACCAAGTTCAGTTCTTCCATTTTTGGCAACAAAAAGTTTGTTAGCATCGAACGATAGCGATCGCCATTCACCGTAACGTTGCGTCCAACAGCATCTTTGAAAAAATACGGTCCAATGATTCCACCAGCGTACAAACCACACCAAACAGTGCATTTTTCGGGATGCATGGGCAGTTCTTGAACGGCTTCTGGTTGCTCTTCACTCCAAATGCGGCAATTTTGCTTATTTACGAAGCCATTCAACCAGAAATGAGCCTCATCGCTGAACAAAATTTGTCGATAAAAAAGCGGATTTTCTGCCAACTTTTCTAGGGCCCATTCACTGCGCGTTGCAAGCGTTGCTCGTTAGTAAGTCTATTCATGATGAAATGTCAAAGCATACTGAGCATCTTTCTCTTTGACACCATGTCTGAAATCCCACGTGATCTGTCAAATACTAATGCATGAAAATCCTAACCTCAAAAAAATCACCCGTTAGTTTGCCTGCTTGCTCATATGTGAAAAGATTAGCTTGACTACTTACTCATATGTGAAAGATATACGGTTGCCAAATTTTTTATGCGCGAAATCAGTACGTTAGACTTTTTCATGTAAAAAAAATCAGTACTTTTCAGTACATTTTTATTCAAAGCAAAATTATGAATGTAAGTAACAGAAAATACTTTAAAACGCCGGAGCTCTTGCTTTTAACAATATGTTGGTACATAAATAAAATATAGTTCATAAAAAATAAAAATGTTATTCATTTCAACATGAGTGTAAACATCATCATAAACAGGAGCCAATAAATTATTTTATATTTATGACATTTTTGAATGGCAATAATGAGATCATTCCCATTTTCAGTGTTTAAATAGTCAAAGAATTCAATACATTTCATTTTAAAATTACTTTTAATTTTAAGTTCACATTCAAAATTTTTAATTAGAAGCCGGTTTCTCTCTTTGCGCCAGGAAACAAACTTTATACTTAAGATCCTCTCAGTTGCTTCGTTTGAGTGTGGTATTGAAAAAAAAACAAAATTAAATATTATTTTTAAACTATGAAAATGTATCACTTTTTAAGGACTTCATCTATATTTTCTCATGGCTTAAATAATTTTTTCAACTACGCAAAAACTTTTAAAGACTAAGAATTCGCTAAAAAGAGTATCTAACTCTACATATGTCTTTCATACAAAACTCTTTCACAATGCCAGTAAATTTAGAAAAAAGGGCTGTAAGTTAGAGACAAAACTCATTCGAATATTCAAATTTGTTATTTAACTGAAAGTTATTTTGGAAATAGCTAACAACACTCGACAAAAATATGTCAGCCTTCTTTTTAAATAATTTAAGCCCCATCATATTATCGCATTTGATACGTCACCTCGGCGATATGCTCATAAAACGATCGATCGTTTTATTAGCATAAGTGAAGTGAAGTGAATTTTTTTCGTTATTTTCTTGTTAAAATACTTGCGTTATTTATTTTTGTACCGACAATAAAATTTCACTTGTTTGTAGCGCATATTTTTGAATTTTGAGTGCATATTATATGCGCATGTTTTCGATTTTTTAGTGCATGAGATTCCGAGCCGTATTCATAACTATTGCCAGGACGCCTACGCCACGGAGACAATTTCTTTGACAGCATTGTCTAATGCAAACGAGCCGTTAATCTATTCATGTTCATACATAAATGTTATTCCTAAACTTCTGCTCAGCACGTTGATTTAATTCAGTCTCAATATTGAAGCATACATTTAGGAGGCATTTCCGCTCCAACCATGTACATGTATGGCATTAGTATTCGGGTCACTTTTGAATTGATTTTTTCGCTGTATGTTAAACTAATTGTAATTTTGAAAAATGTTCTGCACATCAGCATCAAAATACGTTTCTAATGATATATAATTATTTATACCTTAGAAGGATAGTTTAGCCATAAAAGGGGTATAACGAAAACATGCTTGCCTATTTACATATACTTACGATGACCATTCGTCCAGATTTTGGCGGGACAGTACCGATTTTAAGAAAATTGTCCCGCTGAATATTTTTTTTAAAGCCGGGAGGTATAAGTGTCCCGATTTTTCATATTTGTACCGATTAAGTTCCGATTTTCAATTTTTTTTTTATTAATTTATTAAGAGTTTCCCTGTTTTCTGGCCAAAACATAATTTTTCGTACAAACGATTGAATTTAGGTAAATTATAAAAAAAAAATACTAATTCCCTCAAAAAATTATAGATACGAAAAATATAGGTTGTAAATACAGTGGCGAAAATATAAACTGGGAAAAGACATTTTGGCATTCTTTATGAAAGTTAGCTGGTTATCTAACAAGTGACAGGTAGCAAGGTCAACGGAAATAAGGTCATTTGACAGTATTTCGCATACTGGGGCGAAACAAAATCAATTGACATTATCACCTTTTCAAAAGCGTAATAAAGTCAACAAAAATTTGGAAATAAAGTAAATGGAAAAAGCGTCAACAATGCTTAAAGTACGTCGATTCAAAGAAAAAAAATTTGTTGTTACATCGTAGATGACATATGAATGTTTTTACAAAAAACATTGCCCCGTAAGTGTTGCTTCCATAGATGAAAGAGGTTATTG
>NW_023477026.1:0-2891 GCF_013731165.1 Rhagoletis pomonella
CACTGTGTTCAGTTCCCCTTGCAAATTATCGTTGAATTTTTCCGACTTTTTCATTTGTTAAGCCAACAAAATCAAGCGCAGCTATTCACACTTGATCATGTGGTTGTTGGTTTTGTGAGTTTTTGTTAATAATTCTAATTTTAGAATGTTTAACTTTTAGGTGTGCTCGTCCTTAAGTTATTTGTTTTTTTATTTTTTATTTTATAGCCTTATAACAATTATATTCAACAATTTTGATTGAGCTTGAGGCCCTTTTTAATGAAAAACTTATTGTGGAAAAGAAACAATAATTTGATTAAATGGTAGAAGTGATAGCTTTTTCGGAAATCACCACATTTCCTCATCAGACTTCTTTCAGTAGGATCCGAACCGACGATCCCACTAACTCAGCTAGTTGCCTCCGCATTGTGTTAAGTTCGCCTTGTAAATTATCGTTGCTTTTTTCCCACTTTTTTCATTTGTTAAGCCAACACATTCAAGTGCAGCTATTCCGCTGCTATTGACACTTGATCATGTGGTTGTTGGTTTTTGTCAATAATCCTATTTTTATAGTGTATAAGTTTCGGGTGTGCTCGTCCTTAAGTTATTTGTTTTTGTTATTTTATGGCCTTATAACAATTATATTCAACAATTTTTATTGAGCTTGAGGCCGGTTTTAATGAAAAACTTATTGTGGAAAAGCAACATAATTTGAAAAAATTGTAGAAGTGATAGCTATTTCGGAAATCACCACATTTCCTCATCAGACTTCCTTCAGCAGGATTCGAACCGATAATCCCACTAACTCAGCCAGTTGCCTACGGGCTGTGTTAAGTTCGCCTTGTAAATTATCGTTGCTTTATTCCCACTTGTTTATTTGTTAAGCCAACGAAATCAATCGCAGCTATTCCGCTGCTATTCACACTTGATCATGTGGTTGTTGGTTTTGTGGGTTATTGTTAATAATTCTATTTTTAGAATGTTTAACTTTTTTTCAACTAAGTTATTTGTTTTTGTTTTTAATTTATAGCCTTATAACCAGGGACGTGAACCGGTTTTGAACCGGACCGGTTTTAAACCGGAAAACCGCTTTTTTCTATTAATTAACTGAAAGTTAACTAAAGGTTTAAAGTTTCGTTTCAACCAATTTTCAATAGATAAATGTACTCACTTTTTTTCTTTTTGTTAAACATGGCAATACCTAGTACGTTTGTTTGCCATGTGACGATATATAAGGTAAAGGCAACCCATCTCATTTGACAGACAATTGACCCGTAACCTTGCGCGTTGTTGTACTTGACACTGGACGCTTAAACTTCTGCATTACTTTTTTGTTTTGCGAACCGTTGAACGGAACCGAAACCCCGGTTCAAAGACCAATAAAACCGCTTTGACGAACCAATCCAAAAGTGCAAAAACGGTTCGAACCGCTGAACCAAATTTGTCATCTGGTTCACGTCCCTGCTTATAACAATTATATTCAACAATCTTGACTGAGCTTGAGGCCGTTTTTAATGAAAAACTTATTGTGGAAAAGCAACAATAATTTGAAAAAATGGTAGAAGTGTTAGCAATTTCGGAAATCACTACATTTCATCATCAGACTTCTTTCAGTAGGATTCGAACCACCAATCCCACTAACTCAGCCAGTTTCCTACGCGCTGTGTTAAGTTCGCCTTGTAAATTATCGTTGCTTTTTCCCACTTTTTCATTTGTTAAGCCAACACAATTAAGCGCAGCTATTCCGCTGCTATTCACACTTGATCATGTGGTTATTGGTTTTTGTTAATAATTCTATTTTTAGCATATTTAACTTTTGCGTGTGCTCGTCGTATTTGTTTTTGTTATATTCAAAAATTTCTAGAATGGTAGAAGTGAAAACACTACATTTCCTCATCAGACTTTTTGAAGTAGGATTCGAAACGACGATCCCACTAACTCAGCCAGTTGCCTGCGCACTGTGCTAAGTTCTCCTTGTAAATTATCGTTGCTTTTTTCCCACTTTTTCATTTGTTAAGCCAACACAAGCTATTCTGCTGCTATTCATACTTGATCATGTGGCTGCTGGTTTTGTGGGTTTTTTTTAATAAATCTATTTTTAGAATGTTTAACTTTTAGGTGTGCTCGTTCTTAAGTTATTTGTTTTTTTTTTATTTTAGAGCCTTATATCAATTATATTCAACAATTTTTATTGAGCTTGAGGCAGTTTTTATTGAAAAACTTATTGTGAAAAAGCAACACTAGTTTGAAAAAAATGGTAGAAATCACCACATTTCCTCATCAGACTTCTTTCACTAGGATTCGAACCGACAATCCCACTAACTCAGCCAGTTTCCTACGCGCTGTGTTAAGTTCGCCTTGTAAATTACCGTTGCTTTTTTCCCCCTTTTTCATCTGTTAAGCCAACAAAATCAAGCGCAGCTATTCCGCTGCTATTCACACTTGATCATGTGCTTGTTGGTTTTTGTTAATAATTCTATTTTTAAATGTTTAACTTTTAAGTGTGCTCGTCATCAGACTTCTTTCAGTAGGATTCGAACCGACGATCCCACTAACTCAGCCAGTTGCCCACGCACTGTGTTAAGTTCGCCTTGTAAATTATCGTTGCTTTTTCCCACTTTTTCATTTGTTAAGCCAACACAAACAAGCGCAGCTATTCCGCTGCTATTCACAATTGATCATGTGGTTGTTGGTTTTTGTTAATAATTATATTTTTAGAATGTTTAACTTTTAGGTGTGCTAGTCCTTATGTTATTTATTTTTGTTATTTTATGGCCTTATAACAATTATATTCAACAATTTTGGTTGAGCTTGAGGCCGGTTTTAATGAAAAACTTATTGTGGAAAAGCAACAATAATTTGAAAAAATGGTAGAAATGATAGCTATTTCGGAAATCACCACATTTCCTCAT
>NW_023477027.1:0-2891 GCF_013731165.1 Rhagoletis pomonella
AAAGAATGACAAAAAAAAATGTTTTAAAAAATATTGCAAAACGAGCTAAAACGAAACGAAATCATAGATATGCAATTCCAATGGAGTGAAGTGCATTCATAGCGCGGTGGAAATATATATGCATGTGGATGCGTAAATATGTAAATTACATGTGAATTTACTTTTCGCACGCATACATCTACGCCAATGCCCATATCCATGTGACTGAACGCGCAGCGCGGAACAAGTGCCAACGCTCGACGGCGCGTACAAAAGGAGCCAAGGGCAAAGGAAAGAATGGAATTGACAGTGGCACCACATCCACATAAAATCGATGGCAGTTGGTTGCATCCTAGTGTTTTCTGGCCTCACATGTACTTATGTATGTATTCTGTGGATGTATGTATTCCCGCAGCTGTCGCTTTTGGTGGCATGACTTCAAGGGACAAGTGGCATTGCGCTTTATTTTTGCATGCGAAAAAATAAAAATTTACAAAAAAATACACAAATGAGTACACTCATAGTAGAGCCACAAAAATATGAAGAGTGTCTGCCACTTTGCGTTGCGCTAAATTCGCAAAAAAACACACTTTGCCTAAAACAGAAAAAGGCGCAGAAATAAAGAAAATGAGCGAGTATGTGTGCGTGGAGGGTCGTCTTTGTCAACGATTCTCCGTTTCTCGCTGATGCGTGAAGGGGTATGATATATGTGTGATTGAGAATGGAGGAATGCCAGAGAATTGTGAAGTCAATAGCGGCAGTTGAATGCAAGAATTAATGGAAGAGTCAGAGAAGTGTAAAAAAGGATGCAGATAGCCATCTTGCGAGACAGGTGAGAACCCAATGAGAAATTTGGAAGAAAAATTGGGAAGAGGAAATTTTGTGTGCAAATTTGAGAATAGGATCTTATTCGTCATTTCGATTCTAGTTCCCTAAGAGTAGAACATCTGGAATTTCTGGTCTAAAATCGAACTAAGTTGAGTGATCCTCGCAATCCTTTACTTAAAGTGTCTAATTGAGTTTTGTAGATGCCGCAAAAAATGGTATTCGCAAGGCGAAGACTCCGGGTCATGGCTATATAAAAACTTCTAAGTTATGCTCAATAAGTTTCTGGAGAGTTACTGAGGTTGTCTATTGTCTGGCATTGTCATGATTGAAGGCAACCAATTTCCAGTTCATTAATTTAGGTCATTTTTTTTTATTCGTTAATTTGGGCTTAGAAATACATTCTGAAATTTCTCAGGGATTTGGCTTTTAACTTTTACCTAGAGCTAAAAGCATCTTACCCCCGAATTCTGTGCACTTGACAAATTGTCAAGCTTCAAACGACTAAAACTGTGCTGTAAAAATGCGCAACAAATTTAGTCAAAAACAGACAAATCTTAGTGGCATAGTTTTAGGTGTACATTATTGACAAATAATCAAGATTGACCGGAATTATCGGGTTAAAATATCCAAAGAGAGTTCAAAGGTTCTCTTCGCCTAAGTCAAGTACCTGGCTTGTTAGATTTCTCGTTTGTTGGATAGAAACAACGCTTAACTTGTTTTTACCTTGGTCACTCAATGAAAAACCATTAGAAACTTTTAATAATTCCGTTATCTATAAGTACTACTGGTCTGTGTTTTAAATAGCTTGTTGTTTGGCATCGTGACGCTTTTGGCGTTTGGGTTAGATACTGAAGTTCTTATAAAACTACGAGTGACGAGTGGTTTCAGAGCGATTATTATCATTATTATTAGTGTTTAGGCGCGTCTGCTAACACCAGGCGCCTAAATACATGCTATGTACTGCAGCATGTGCAAAAATTTCCTTTATGCAATTTAGGAAATTTTTGCACATGCACTTCTCAACTGCCATGTAATTGAACTTTCTTAAGTTTTGATTAGATGGCACTTCAAAGTATGCTCGGCCTAGTCTGATGCATCCTCTGGACGCTGCTTCCGGAGCATTTTGCGGACTCTGCATGGCTTACAACCATGCAGAGGTGGTAAACGAACTTACTTTACCATTGGCCACAGTGCCTACCCACCATTTTTGAACCAATAAATATTTTTTTTTTATATAAATACATACATGCAAACATACTGGTCTCCCCTCTCACTGATTCAATTAGGATATGATAACCAAAATATTTCCACCTTAGCCTAACCAAGCCCCGAAAGCTTAATATAAGGCGCTTCACCTCACCATCCGCTAGGCAACTGCGGCAGAAGATATCAGTTAAGATTCTTAGCCATATTACAAGCAAGCAAGCCTAAGGCATTGCACCCATAAGCTTCTTCGACTGCACCCGATCTATCCCGAAGGATATGACTGGCTGTACTGAAATGGGACTCATCTATCCAAGATGGTAGACAGTTAGCTTAAATGGCCCCTTTTATTTTTTAAAGGAAAGAGGTAAAGCTGAACATAGCCATACTCAACAGGGTTTCGAGGATTAACTTTGACAGCTTGTACTCCTTCTCGGCGCAGTCAGTTAAATACAGACCGCAAATGGCCAGCACATGATGCAAAAGCAAACAAAAATTATTGGCAACATACCATGTGATTGACCTGTCGGCGCTTCAGACCTGTCAAAATGCCGCTGTTAGGATTGTCACGGAATACCTTTTCATATCGCCAGATTATCATATAAATTCTCTTGTTTAAGGAAACATCATCTTAACCTGTTTCTGTTGTGATGCCACCGAATGTACCGTAGGAGAACCTCCTCTGAGGAGCTTCAGAAGTCATCTTAGGGACCCGGTTCAGCCGTACGTAAGCTATCCGCTGAAACAGGTGAACTTAAACGACATTCATCGAGAGTCAATTAACACCTTTATCCGCTCTCATCCTGTAAATGCAACCATCATACGGGTATGTATATCGCAGAGTTGCCTTGTGTGATCCAAGCCACTTTGGCAAAACTACA
>NW_023477028.1:0-2891 GCF_013731165.1 Rhagoletis pomonella
TTTTTAAATTTTGAGTTGTGCCATTATTGCAGAGGACCAAAAGAGAGCAAAAAGTACACACTTTATTGAAGCTATGATGTCATTTAAAACAGAAATACACATTGATATGTACATATACATACATATGTAGGTACATGGTATGTATATGTGAGTATCTTTTTCACACCATCATCGCCCCTACATCACCATACATACATATGTACAACACTTATTATGGGTGTTTTATAGAAGGCAAAAGTGTGGAGTCGCCTCCATGCCGGTATCGCTGATAGCGATATGCTATTAGAACCTGCGTCAACGACTTTTGATTGGGAAGTATAAAATAACGTAGAAGTCATAATATACATACACAGAAAAGGAAATAAAAACCAAAGAAATTATGCATTTATATATTTATTACTCTGCAAACGCGCGTCTAGTTTACACGTGACTGAAGCGTGCCCATACACACATACATATGTACATATGTATGTAGAATGGCCAGCAACTTGTTGGACTTTGACGCTATCTTGGGCGTTTCATTCGTAGCGGAGTTCCGGCAGTTGTCAATGAGCACACAGATATGAAGTCTCAAACATATGCCCACATAGTAAAAACAAAACAAAGGTTTGCATTAAAAACACAACCAGCGTGTAAATTTTGTAATGAGTAAAAATACATATATATAATAACACGAACTGTGTGTGTGGTACGAAAGTACAGAAGTTACTTGATATCAATGCCACATTCGCTGATATACATATGTTTTTTGTTTTTAGAGGAGGAAGCATTGAAACCCTAACCCCGAAACACCGCCAGTGTGAGACTTCGATCCCCGATATGACTCTATACATATGTACATGTGTTCAAATAAAGGCAGAGAAAAACATCAGATTTATATGCTTTTTTATCCATAAATTACAAAAAAAAAAAATCATGAAACCCAAGTCGCCGGCATTCGACGCCTCTTAGCGCTATCGCTTTCATTTTGCATCCATTAAACGCGCGATTTAGTCAAGCCGCAAAACAATTTGCCTTCTCCATGCTCACTTGTGTATAATAATTTCAACAAGTCAGCAAAACAATCGCTTAATATAAAAGTAAGTGCCGCAAAATGATTAAAAGAAGTAAACTGGGCTCGCGTCATTGCACAGTGGGCGCGTTATGGTCGAAAGCAACAAAACATAAAAACAAAGAAATTTCCATTGTAATACCCTTAGAGAGGAGAGGGAAAAGGACGCAGAGGGACCGAAAAAAAAGTGGGTGGATAGGAGAAAGAGGGGGGAAGCTAAGGGATTTTTGTAGGAGAAACGCTCCGTGCTCGCACCGAAGCTCTTCAAACGACTAATATCCATTCCCAAGAGTACATCGGGAGTGCGAAAAAAGTGCGACCCGAGGTGCTTAAACCTTAGGCTAGCAAAGGCAGGCCACCAGAGTAGCAGGTGTTGATATGATTCCTTCATACAGCTGGTGCAGTAAGGTTTATCAATGACCTTCTCTATCCGGAAGTAATTCCTCGTCTTGCGAGCTCATCGGCCATGCAGTTGCCAGCGATTTCGCTGTGACCTGGAACCCAAATAAGCTGAATAGCGAAATAATAAGATGCGGTCGATAGGGACAAACACTTCTTCACCGTTCTCGAACGCACTGTCAGGGAGCCAATAGCCCTGATAGATGCTTCGCTGTTAGAATAAATATTCACCTCCTTAAAAGGTGTTACACTAGAGAGCAACCAGTCCGAAGCATCTTTTATAGCGGCCACCTCAGCCTGGAAAACGCTGCAGTGAACCGGTAACCGAGCCTTTTAAAATACTGCATACAGCGGCGAGCGCAGCGGCAACCCTGCCAGCTATACCTGTAGGGACGACATCTAACGTGACATTAAGCACAAGGGTAGGTGTGGTACGAAGTACCCCACTGATTCCAATTAAGACGGCTCCTTGCACCTTCTCCAGCTGCTTGACGCTGAAGGCCTTGTCAAGTGCGTTCCACCAGACGAGTACCCCATCTAATAAAATTGGCTTGGTTATAGTTTCATAAAGCCAATGAACTACCATCGGCAAGAGGCACCAGCGTTTACCAATGGCCCCCCTCTACAACAATACAATGATACTGTAGCCTTCTTGACTCATTCCTCTACGTTAGGCTTCCAGGAAAGCTGCCTAACGTAGCTTCCAGGAAAGGATCAAGCCCAAGTACTTCACCCTGTTAAAGAGCCTTAGAGGAAGACCACCCATTGAGGGAAGACGGCAATTTCGTGTCTTTTACCTCCTAGTAAAAAGAACAAACTCCGTTTTACTGGGACTTACACCCAGACCGCAACTAGAAGCCCAGTTTTCAACCAAGCTCAGGTAATCCTGCATAAGTTCAAACAGTGTTTTCAGAAACTTTCCTTTTGCTTTCAATACTAAATACAACATTGGCATAGGCAACTATTCGACACCCACTTCTTTCCAGAGCCACCAACAGGTCATAAATGACAACGACCCAAAGCAATAGCTAGAGAACTCGTCCTTGCGGAGTACCTCTACTCACACATCTCCGGATTGAAGAGCTGCCCCACTCTACCGCGACAGTTCTGTTGCAAAGCAGGCGGTAAATAAACCTGACAAGGTTGGCTCCGAGCTCTAGCTTATTTAGGGAGTTAACTACCGCCTCAGGCAAAACATTATTAAAAGCCCCTCGATATCAAAGAAGGCACCGACCGCAAATTCTTTCTGCGAGAAGGTTTGCTCAAGATCATGCGGTAACATATGTATGTACATAGAAAAAAATAAAATAAAAACATTCCGACGAATTAATAACCTTCTCCTTTTTTTGAAGTTGGCTAAAAAAGAGAACTACTTGCCGGCAATAAAATTACGAAAAAAAATAATGCGAGTAAACGCGGGCTCTATAACATTTGTATGTAG
>NW_023477029.1:0-2891 GCF_013731165.1 Rhagoletis pomonella
AGTGACGTGTTTACGTTTTTTAAAATATATTATTAAAAGAAAAAATTAAATAAAACCGATGTGGTAAAAAAGTCCAATCCAGGACCCGCTGCGCTAATCGGTGGAGCATTCGAGTCTTAAAATGATGAGTTCCCCTTATCCTTTCTTAGTTTAACATTCAATTAAAAATGTATTAAATTTTTTTCAGAAGAGTTCATCAATGAGAATGGCGGCGATGAAGCGGAATATATAGCTGCATCGATGTCGCTTTTCCAATTTGCCAATAACCGCAAGTAATTGAAAGCACGCAACAAGATGTAATAATTAACTTTTTTATGCTTAATTTGTATGTGTTATTGTGAATTTGTATGCTAAAACGTCATTCCCTATTTATATTTTCGCGACTGTAGATGAGTCCGCCGAAAATTCGCATTTCGTTTAGTTTCTAGATGTTAAGCAATCTATGTATGAGTTTTTAATGAAATATCTTTAAATAAAGGGCTATAAAAATGTTTATAAAAAGCTTTCTTTTGGAAAATGTTAGTAAGTTTATATTCATACGCTTATAAAAAACTTTTTTTGAACCTTTATTATAAGTTTACACCTTTACCGTTATAAAAAGCTTTCTTTTGAACATTTATTACAAGTTTATATTTCTACGCTTATAACCAATGTTCCTTTTCGATTATATTACGCTTACTTTCAAGCATTTTATAAACAAAAAATCAACGTTTTGTAAGCTTAATGTTTATAATTGAAAACTAAAAAAAAACTTTCTTTAAGTTTATTTTGCTACTTGGGACATTTGTAAGGGCGGTGTGCAGATTGTCACCACTTTCCCCACCTTGACTTTCCCCCTATACGTGTGAGCCTTGCATCACTGTCGCACTCATTCAGATACTTCGTAAGGAAAACATATAGCTGCACTCGTCTAGCATTGCCAACCTCAGCTGGCGCAGGGTTGCATTCTCTTCACAGCGAATTCAAAATAACCTTAAAAACTTTAAATAAAAAATCTTAAAATTTTTCTTGATTTTTATTTTGCAAAATTTATTTTTCAAAATACATTGTTAACCTAATATAAATAGTTAGTAATCAATATTATGAATAAAAATTACAATTAACATTAATAATAAAGATATTTTTACATGCAGATGTGGTTGCTTAATTGCTTATTACTACAACTCGTTTGCATATAGCTGTTTTCAAAAGTTGCAAAATTTCTATAAAAAATTTACGCGATTTTAACAGTATTATAATCAAAAGAAAGGTAATCTATTTACCTTTCTTTTAATATATATTGACAGTAGCAAATCATTTGTACTGGTTCACAAAAATTCAGTTTTGTTAGAACTTTGCAAAATGTTACAACTTTTTCACTTCTTACATATGTTTTCTAAAGTTGCAAAATTTCTATAAAATAGATAACCGATTTTAACAATATTATAATCAAAAGAATAATCGAATTACCTTTCTTTTATTATATATTAACAGTTGCAAATCATTTGGAATGGTGCACAAAAATTCAGTTTCGTTACAACTTTGCAAAATTTTACCACTTTTCCCTTCTTATATATAGCTGTTTACAAAAGTTGCAAAGTTTTTATGAAAACGTAAAGCGATTTTAACGGTGTTATAATCAAAATAAAGGTAATCGGTTTACCTTTCTTTTGATATATATTAAGAGGTGCAAATCATTTGCGGTGGTTCAGAAAAATTAAGTTTTCTTACAACTTTGCAAAATTTGACAAGTTGAACCTACACTTTGAAGGAAGGTACCCATGGTGCTCCTGGCGATGAAGGAGCTGAGGATAGAAGGTACTGGTGGTGCTTCTGGCGATGAAGAAGCTGAGGGCAGAAGGTTTTAATGGTGCTCCTGGCGATGAAGATGCAAGCGTTGAAGGTACTGATGGTGAATCCCAAATCTGTAAACAATCAAAAATATCAATTCAAATTTATCAACATATAAAAAGTCTCAATACATACCTTAAGAATGTGACTAAGTCGCTGCTGTTTTGCAATCTAAAAGAAGAAATTACATTAAGGGTATTCATCAAAGCTTATAAATGCATTGTAAACCGTATAAACTTATAATTGTGTAAACCTTATAAATGAACTGTCAAAATTTGTATGGAAACTCGTTTACACATTTCTAATAAATTTATCCAGCGATTTTACTGAATAAACTTGATAAACTGAAGACAATGCAACTCTGTCGCAACTCTAGCTATGTTTTCTTAGGCAATAATCGGGATCCGCTTACAAATTTTGCACGCAAATTCAACAACGATATGATCCTGATAGAGATCTGGTTCAATTATTATCCCGTCTGTTTGTTTTGTTTCACTGATAATTCGCAAAGTTTGGTAGCCGTGACAAATGAATTCATACACAAGCAAACATTCTGCCATTGTTTCTTATAACTTGCTTCAAATAAATAGCCTTTATGTTATATGTACATTTATTTAAATAGATATCTCGTAAATATAATTTTTTCCAATTTAGTCCTCGTGCTAGAAGTATAAAGTTAGTGACACTGCGCTTTATAACCAAAGAAAACACGACTATTGTCGAATGTGTAAACGAAAAGAGAGTGTGGGTCGTTCATGTAACAGAGTGCATAAACTTATAAGATTATCTGCTTGATAAAGTTATCGGTTTAGATGAATACCACTATTATGTTACTCTCGTTCCCTTCTTAGTGGTAGGAGAGAATTATTTGGCCCGTTCTAAGAATTACAGCGCCATCACCAATTTTGCACCTGAAGTGCTTTCTTTTAAGGGTATTTATACTATTAATAATTTATAGATGTTGAATGTAGTTTGTATGTATGAATTTTGGTGTATATAATTGGAGTTGCCAGATCAACGTGAATATGTGGTTAATTTGATGAGTGTTTGTAAACTGTGAT
>NW_023477030.1:0-203 GCF_013731165.1 Rhagoletis pomonella
CTGGCGATGATAATTTTAACGAGTTGAAAAGAGTTAACTCTCAACTTCTTGCTGCTGTGACTGCTTTGCATAATGATAATGAGTGCTTACGTCAAAAAACAGATTGTCTTCAAGCCGAGGTTCGTGATTTGCACTGTAAGCTTAACGAGAATAATACAACTTTATCTCATTTGCTCACTCGTTTTGAAAATTTCTTTGATGTA
>NW_023477030.1:213-2891 GCF_013731165.1 Rhagoletis pomonella
AAGATTGCGCTCCTAACAATGCTAATGTTGAAGCAGGTACTAGTTCAGTGCCTGATAGTGATGAGAGCAACAACAATGCTCCCATTACAAATGATAACATTTCTTCTGCCGATAACCTGTCAGTTTTGGGTACTGGTAATGCTGTGCTTGCTCAACAACAAATAAATGATGAAAGGGAATTTGAAGACAATGCTGCGTGGGCAAAAGTAAACAACAAAAGGCGAAATAACAACGTAGTTGTTGTGGGTTCTAATGCAAGCACCGAATTGTGCATTGCTGATCGTATGATGTGGGTGCACTTGTCGTCATTTGATCCTAAAGTCACTGCTAATGAGATTAAGAATTATGTGTGCAAGCATGTGAACATTGATAAAAAGGCTCTCTCTTGCTATGCTTTAGTTAAAAAAGATGACCCAGCAGAAAATCGTACCCACGTTAACTTCAGGTTGGGTGTTCTATCTGCCGAGTTTAATAGTATTATTGATGCGAAAATTTGGCCTATAAATGTAAGAGTGAAACCATTTAATTTTTTTCGCAAACGGGGAGGTCGCAAACGAAGAGGTCGAACCCAACAACAAAATGTGTAGAAGCCAGTACAACAACAAGATGTGCAGAAGTCGGCGCGGCTAATAATAATATATATGACCTTAAGGTATATTTCCAGAATGTCTGTGGCATTCGAACTAAAGGGGAGGCAGTACGGCTTTTTAGTTCTCGTTTGGATTTTGATGTCATTGTGTTTGTTGAAACCTGGCTTACAATTAATTTCTTTGATAGTGAGTATTTTGACTCCAATTTGTATTACGTTTACCGCAAAGATAGAGACTCCCTGAAAACCGGCTGCGATAGAGGTGGGGGCGTTCTCATTGCTGTTCAAAGAAAATTTCATTCTCACTTGGTTGCGCTTGACAATTATGATTCGCTTATGGACCAGCTATGTGTTAGCATTAAGGGAGCTTCTTCGCCAAGCTCGCTGTTTGTTATTGCTTCATACATTCCACCCAATAGCGCGGATTACATTTATAGTGCACTCACTGATAATGTGACCTCTTTAATTCTAAGTATGGTAGCTGATAATCATGTTTGTGTATTAGCTGGCTTTAACTTATCTAATGTAGGCTGGTCTCCTATATCAAACTCTGGCCTTATGCCCATAAATATTAGTAAGTCGCATGAGTCTTATCTTGTAGACAATATTTTGAGCGTTAACTTAGTGCAAATTAATAAATATGTAAACAGGCTTGGCAGAATTCTTGATCTTGTTTTCGTCAGTGACAATATAAACACCTCAATTGAAGAATGTCATTTTCCTTTATTGCCATCTAACTTGCACCACGTTCCTCTTACTATTAATTTTGAGTTTTATAAGTTTGCATCAAATGCCTCTGTTGAAGATGTACGTTTCAATTTTAAAGCCGGTAATTTTTCTGAATTAAACTTATGTTTATCTGAGCTTAATTGGGAGGATTTATTTTCTACCTCTGATGTCTCAGCTAGTTTTTGTATCTTTAAAGACATATTATCTGAAGTATGTCTAAAATGGGTTCCCATTGTCAGGAAAAGAACATATAAACTTCCATGGTACAATCGTCGCCTGAAGAAGTTGAAGAATCTGAGGAACAAATTCTTTAAAAGGTACAAGGCTACTGGTAACTTTATATTTTATGCATCATACCAGAAATACATGAAGGAATTTAACTGTTTGGATAAATTTCTTTATAACTAGAAATTATATACTTAATGTTGAGTCAGGTATAAATGCCAGCCCCAAATCATTCTGGAGTTTCATCAAATCAAAAAAAATCTATCTCCAGTATTCCATCTGCTATATTCTTGGAGAACGAATATGCTAGTAACTTAACTGATTCAGGAAATTTATTCGCGAAGTTTTTTAGCTCTAATTTTATATTGGATGATAGTAACTCCGAATTTGCGGCTGGTTCTGGAGACAATGTTTCTTCCGTAAATTTTGGACCTCTCAGACTTTCATCTGAGGATGTTTTAAACGGAATAATGGGTCTTAAGCCTTCAGAAAAAACTGATATTGATGGTATTTCGGTTTTTTTGCTCAAAAATGCGCCAGCGTTAATTTTACCACTTACAATTATTTTTAATATGTCTCTGGCTTCAGGCTATTTTGTGGAAGATTGGAAAGCTACGTGCATTACTCCTACTTTCAAAAGTGGAAATAAGAATAATGTTTGTAACTATCGTCCGATTTCAAAGCTGTCCACCATCTCGAAGCCTTTTGAGGTTATTGTAAAAGAGAAAATATATTTTGCAACCAAAAGTCTAATAACACCATTTCAGCATGGCATTATTCCAAATCGGTCTACAATTACTAATTTGACTGAATTTAGTGAATACTGCTTCGAGTCTTTCCAACTTGGTCTTCAATTTGATTGCGTATACACTGACTTTTCCAAGGCTTTCGATAAAGTATCACACGTGGTGCTAATTAGTAAGCTTGAACACCTGGGATTTCACTCTGTTTTCTTAAAGTGGATAAAATCTTATCTATCTAATAGGCAATGTGTGGTCACTGTTGATAACACGAACTCACGACCTTTTATAGCGTGTTCAGGCGTTCCTCAAGGAAGCATTTTAGGCCCACTGCTCTTTGTGTTATTCATAAATGACATAAGCAGTTGCTTCTCTTTCGCTAAATACCTATTATA
>NW_023477031.1:0-2890 GCF_013731165.1 Rhagoletis pomonella
AAATATAATAAGCACTAGGCAGAGGGGATGCTTGCGGAGGCAGGCGCATACTTGTGTCGGATCAAAACAAACTCTAAAATAAAAATGGAAGTCAGAACGACAAGTGTAGAGTATGAAGCGGGAAACGGGGAAAGGAGCGGGCTTTTGTACATTTGCTTGCTTGCCGAAAATATGATATTTGCGTGAAATCGATTTGCTGATTATTGCAAATTGTTTTTTGCAAACATGTATGAATTTTTCTATTTCAGCTAAGTTGATAAGATTTTCTATGGCATTTTTTTGACTTTTTTCCGCAATTGTCTAAAGTCATGTAAAATGGACCTTGTTTTAAAAACTATTTTATTATAATTTATATAAACATATGTATGTATAAATATATACACATATAAATATAATAAAGGAATGTTAATAAAATCGACTTCTTTTTAATTTCGGAAAAATTTTTGATATCTTTTGATAGGTATCTGATGGCATTTTTCTTTATGGCATTTATCTTATGATGTCATTTATCTTAAAAAAAAAGATATTTGGCAAAAAAAATTCGAAAGCATTAAGAAAATTATATATGTACATGCAACTGCATAAATGAATTGAAACTGAAAGTATTTACAAAGAAGGTTTTCGCAAATATATGTGGCTATGAAATATTTTTCCATAACTACAATTTCATAGAATCATATTATGCTGTCCGACCTCTTATGGGAATTTTTATGCATACATTTTATAAATAAAAATCAATTTATAAAATAAACCCCAAAGGTCAACATAAAATTAAAAAAGGAAAATTTAATTACATTAAAAAAATAAAAACAAAAAAATTCTCCAACTGGGATTTGATCCCAAGCAAAAATGCAGCACGCAAGAAAATAATCTCGCGCCTCTGGCGCATCCGCCACACAACACATTGAAATCCGAGCGCTTAAGCATTGTTTTGCGATGTCGTTCAATTTCATGCGCAAGCTTGCGACGCTCGAATTTCGTGTAATTGTGTGTGCAGAAAACCACCATCGTTTTGCCAAATTTTATTAATTTATGAATACATATTTTGATGTTTAATCAAGAAATTGAATATTATCTATCAACATTGAAGAAATATTAAATTAAATGGTTATGGTCATATGTTTAAATTAATATTTACTTGTGAATAATACATAGATATAAATGTGCATATGTACAGGTAAACAAACTACCCTGCAGTACGGGGGAGCGACTATAGGACTGCTGAATCGGTAGCTACCTGCTAAACACCGTCAATTACCGACCGACTACTTGCAGTGTATTTCATCGATTACTTTTACAAGGCAATGTCCTAGGCGGTAGTCACCATCGGCTCTCTCTGCACTACCGGGAGTTACTAAAGTAGTCACTTGCGTGATATATGAGCGCCCTCTGTCGTAGTTTTTCGCTATTCTACTTACGACTGGTTCGACTCTGCACTACCATGTGCACTACCACGGGTTAATAGAGTAGCTACTTACCTAGGAGTCGGTGCAGTAGCGGTTCAAAAGTAGCGATTGACTCCAGCAGTACTGGAGGGTATGTACATACATTAATACATATATGTATGTACATATGCATACACGTACATAATTGATTAGTGTTCATGCAAACAAAAATGCAATCGCTTCTAATCACTCTAATCAATCTATGAACATCAAAAACCAAATATGTACTTTTGTATGTACATACATACAAATACTACAAATGAAAACATACAGATACTGCGCTTACTATTCCCCGAACTCCCGCTTCTCACGAGCAAGACATTCATTCATAAACGTAAAAACTGCCATTCACAAATTCGTGTGCACCTTGCACACTTACCCCGCTACAAACATGAGCCGTCCACAAGTTGATTTTCGTCGCGGCGATGACAAAATCTAAAAATCTAAAATTTTATCAACCACCGCGCCGATTGGAAAAGTGACAACAGCGGTCAAAATCCCCCTTCCCTTTGCACACTCCTGGGATCTAAATAAAATATTTTTTCCACTTGTTCTTCGCTTCGTTTCCCCCTTCTTGTCTACGAGTCCTTCTCCTTCTTCAATAACTTCGATGGCGATTGAAATGCAAAAAATTCATTTCAACCACCAAATTATTCTTTATTTTATTTCAGAAACAAATTCATAAAAAGTAACCGCCTCGGTTAGGATATGAATCCTGACAACAACGGCAGCAAAGTATCATTCATCGCTACACATTAACCAACTATGCCACAGCACTTATTAAAGTCCATGCATCTTACTGGCTACATGTACTATCGATTTTGCAAGTACGAATATCAAAAATTTTTTAATTTTCGTTGACATATATACATTTACGTACCAAAGAATATATGTGCGTAAATGCTTTTTCGCTGGTATGCATAAAGAAAAATGCCATCAGATACCTATCAAAAGATATCAAAAAATTTTCCAAAATTAAAAAGAAGTCGATTTTATTAACATTTCTTTATTATATTAATATGTATATGTATTTAACAATAACGACTGAATTTGGCTTAATATTAAATTATATTAAAATATCAAATAAAATTATAAAAGAAATAAATAAATAATAAATGTAAATATATACATACATACATATGTTTAAATAAATTATAATAAAATAGTTTTTATAAAAAGAAAATCTTATCAACTTAGCTGAAATAGAAAAATTCATACATGTGTGCAAAAATCAATTTTCAACAATCAGCAAATCGATTTCACGCAAATATCATATTTTCGGCAAGCAAGCAAATGTACAAAAGCCCGCTCCTTTCCCCGTTTCCCGCTTCATACTCTACACTTGTCGTTCTGACTTCCATTTTTATTTTAGAGTTTGTTTTGATCCGACACAAGTACGCGCCTGCCTCCGCAAGCATCCCCTCTGCCTAGTGCTTATTATATTT
>NW_023477032.1:0-2890 GCF_013731165.1 Rhagoletis pomonella
ATGTTTTTTTATTTTATTTTTTATTTATTAGAAGAAAAGAAGCATTTTCATATGCACCTTTTTTAGAGCGAAAACCCGACTAAAGGTCCATTTTTCCTTTAAATTTGGGTTAGGTAAGCAATATCTAAAAAGTCCCAGAGAGTCCCAGTTCCAAACCACTACAGAAATGTTACATAATTTGTTTTCAACGAACTGTGAAAAAATCAGCTGTCCATACCTGCCCTCCTGGGAGTTATAGCGATTTTAGTATATCACTCTCAGTATTTATTCCATAGAAATAGAACGGAAATTCTCGGAATCACTTATTGAATAATTTAATCATATTGGTTTTCGGGTGACTTTCCGTCATCCCACGTCAAATTTTTATTATTTTCAGACCGGTTTCGGCTAATCGCCATCTTCAGTGTTTTCTTTTTTGTCACTAATTAGTCCGCATGTGTGTCCGTCTTTATATAGTGTTTTCTTTTAGCTTGTGGTGGTACCCTTCTCTCTCTCTATTGTTTTACTATTTTATTCTCTCTCTTTCGCTCTCTCTCTCTCCCCCTTTGTTTTTACGTCTAGGTAGGTGGGTGAAATAATCCGTTATTGCGCGCTTATTTGTATTGTTTTTATTTTGTGGTTTTTTTTTTTTATTCTACATCTATTCTAGCACTCCACAAAAATGAACATAACTCTCTTAAAACTGAAGCTATTGACTTCAAACCGGTATCAAATTAAAGCTTTTATTGCCACCTTTCAAATAAGAAATGAAATAGATTTTGGTTTTATATAAAATTTCAGAGTTTTTCAACAAATATCGAAAAATCATGAAAATTTGACGTTTATAATTCTTGTTCGGACCACCCTATAGTTTATTTAAAAAACTAATCATAGAGTATTTATCAGAAATAAAAAAACAATTAAAATAAATTTTTTTGTAAATTTTTCGAACAATTATTATTTTTTTTTGAATTTTGTTGAAAATTTGACCCAACAATTTTTTTCGGTGTAAATTTTTTTTTCACTCATTCTGTTTGGGATTTCATTCTGACCAATCTGTAGAAGTTTCTCATCGATACAATTAAAATTACAGTTTAGGCAATATGATTTCCAAAAAATTCCGGTTTCGCAACACTGTGGGCCGTATGAATAAAAAATAAGCAATTGCTTTTTCTTAAAATTTCTTACACTTTACTCGATTTCTTCAAACAAAATTGAAGTAAGAGGTATGCAATTTTAAGAACATAACAAAAGAAGATAACAAAATTAGCCAACACCAGCCAACAATCAAAATCAAGAGAGTAAGCGAAAATTCTCTCCCAAAGAGATGAAAAAGCAAAAAAGTAAACGAACAGGAAATTAGCCATTACTTGCAAAAACCGGAAGAAGAACACACCAGCTGACTTTGTTTATGTTTTATTTGTAAACAAACTGAAATTCATGTTGCCTCCATAGAAGAAAAAAGCAAAGTGGACGTTCAATGTTCGCCAGGAACATTTCTAGAAGTAAAAACTAGTTGGCGCTATCATAAAGTCACATAGCAGGCAGCCAAAAAGCATATAAATACCAAAACTCGGAAAATACAATTTTGTTTGTTTACAAAAATTGCAACCATATGTTTTGTGTTGGATAATCACTGTGGTTTACGTAAACCTAGCTGACCCACACATTTTTGCGAATCAGCCTCATTGTGTAAGTCGCAAATTAGGCTAAATTGTACGACTCGGCAACATTGGCATTGTCTACTGTCGTGCTGAAATAAATAAACGACGAAAATCGTCGAAAATCGTACAGTGCTGCCAAGTTTTTCCGTTTTAATACACTAGTCGAGTGGAAATTTTAGGCAATGACGTGAAATTTTCGATACGATTCGACTCTCGAAAAACGACTTGCATTCGACACGACTCGCGCAATGAGGGTGAATATCTCGGAAACCAATGGAGCTACTAAATTAAGTTTTAGTGGCGTTGAAGAACACCTAAAGGACACCTAGTTTACGTAAACCTAGCTGACCCACACATTTTTGGGAATTTCTCGGAAATCAATGGAGCTACTAAATTGGTTTTAGTGGCGTTGAAGAACACCTAAAACACACCTAATTCCAGCATATATTTCGAAAATTTAAAACCTAAATTTAACGATGGGTCAGCTAGCTTTACGTAAACCTAGCTGACCCACACATATTTGCGAATTTCTCGGAAATCAATGGAGCTACTAAATTGGTTTTAGTGGCGTTGAAGAACACCTAAAAGACACCTAATTCCAGCATATATGGAGTAGCTCCATTCGTTTCCGAGAAATTCGCAAAAGTATGTTTTTCAGCTAGGATTACGTAAACCACACACATTTTTGCGAATTTCCCGGAAACTAATGGAGCTACTAAATTAGTTTTGGTGGCGTTGAAGAACACCTAAAAGACACCTAATTCCAGCATATATTAGGAAAATTTAAAACCTAAATTTAACGATGGGTCAGCTAGCTTTACGTAAACCTAGCTGAGTCAGCTAGCTTTACGTAAAGCTAGCTGACCCACACATTTTTGCGAATTTCTCGGAAGCTAATGGAGCTACTAAATTACTTTTGGTGGCGCTGAAGAACACCTGAAAGACACCTAATTCCTGCATATATGTATTTCGAAAATTAAAAAAAAAATTAAAGATTGTTCAGCTAGGTTAACAGAGCTAAGCTAGCTGAAAAGCACATTTTTGCGAACTTCTAGGAAACCAATGGAGCTACTAAATTGGTTATAGTGGCGTTGAAGAACACCTAAAAGACACCTAATTCCAGCATATATGGAGTAGCTCCATTCGTTTCCGAGAAATTCGCAAAAGTGTGTTTTTCAGCTAGCTTAGCGCTGTTAACCCAGCTGAACAATCTTTAAATTTTTGTTTTAAATTTTCGAAAGCCATAT
>NW_023477033.1:0-2890 GCF_013731165.1 Rhagoletis pomonella
TTGGAAAATGGGCGTAGCCACGCCCACTTATGGTTACATGTGTATATCTTGGTAACCGCTGCACCAATTTCTTCCAAACTTGGCACAGTTGTTGGCCTTGGTACAGCATAAAAAACCACCGAAACTTTTTAAAATCGGACAATAACCACGCCCACATCCCATATAACGGTAATTTAGAGAAATACAAAATCTTCGATAAATCATTAAATATTGAAGCTCATTTTTTCAAAATTGATGGTTGCAACAATTCTTTACCAAGAAATGCGTTTATGGTAAAATTTTGGAAAATGGGAGTGGCACCGCCCACTTATGATCACATATAAGTATACCGGTAACCGTTCTACCAATTTGTACCAAACTCGGTATGGTTATTGTACTTGCCACGTGTAAGCAAAACGTTGAAAATTATTGAAATCGGACTAATATAACGGCCGATTCTCATATAACGGTAAATTTAAGAATTGCTTGAAACTTCAATATTTCGAAATTGAAGGACGCTAATTTACTCAAAATTGTTACAACTCGGCTTACCATCTAGCGGAAGGTTTCGGAAGGGTGAAAAAACATATATTTAATACTTGCGCCGGGTATTTAATGTTCGGCTCCGCCCGAACTTAGCCTTTCTTACTTGTTTTTATATTTTTTTAGGCGCCATGGATTGTTGTTCGCTTATTTATCGAAGTTTAAAGGATATCAAAGTATAGAGTTTCACAAAAGAAAGTACTTAAGTACAAAAGAAATGTAATAGAAAGTTTGGAGGGTTCGCAAGCAAATTAATATACTCATTATACGTGAGAGTTTTATAGGTCATCATTGAGTGAAACCTGCTGAATTAAAGTCATTAATGATGGCAGTTTATTTTCCAACGTGAGCATCAATGGTCCAGGAAGTAAAGGCAAAAAAGCCAAATTTCAAAATATTTTTTTCGCCCGTACTACAATATAAGTACATACGTAAAAGGTTTCTGGGGATAAAGATGAAATTACTTTAAAATTTTAAAGAAAATCACAACAAGCAAAACATCTGCATAGAAAATGTATGTAACCCTTCAGTTTCGTGGACAAAAAATTTTATTAATTTTCAGTGTCCGAATTTAACAAAAAGGCATTGTTCAAAGAAGCACAGCAAGTAGCTGTGAAGTTTGACTGAAAGCACTTCTTGAAACGTAATTTTTCAAATTTTTTCCCCTTTTAATTTGTTGATTGTTTTCACTTTTCATGAGAGTGGCCTTATACTAGGCTTACATATAAGTAGATTATCCGCATTTTCGAACTTAAATCCCTAATCTGTAATTAGAAAAAGAGATTAGTCATACAAAAGACAATTATTATAAAATAATCTCATATTAAACCGATAACTTTTTGGGGTCCAACCTAGTTTTATCGATTATTTGAAATATTAGAAATGTCAAATGTAAAAGTAAACAAAAATGCAAGCTGGCAAGGAAAAGAGGTTTGTAAAAGTATTTTTTAATAAAACATTAAGTTAAAATATATTTAAATTGCTTAATATAGCAGAAAAACTTGTCCTTGAGATGTGAGAATAACAAGCTTAATAAATATAATGGCTATTGATCTGAGATTTGCCTGTGTAAACGGGGTGATTAAAAACGGGCTTTGTTTGAGGTTAAATTTATATGTAAAAGTACTATTAATTCCACACTGAAAATTGATCAATACTGAAGCTAGGCTCTATATATATAAGTTTGAGAAAAACTTAACGTTCTTGGGGAAACTTCTACAGGAATCCTCAGGCTTAGACGAGTTTTTTATTAAAAGTTCCATTCCCCAAGGGTACCTAAAAAATTAAGGGGACTCTGCTTGATGAGTTGCCCAGTTTCACTCAAAATACTTCTTGTTGCTCCTTTTTGGAGTAATGTGAGGCCAGGTGGGATTCGCCTGGAAGCTAAATTTTAAGAAGGTATCAAATTGGCATGAACACCGCCTGCTATGGGCTTCCAACGCTTTCAAGCCCCCGACAGCTGTTATAAACAACCGCTTCTAATTTTGATGTTATTCAGGTCGTACGGGTTTGTAGTACGCACCCCCAATCATTGAGCTACAGCGGCTTCTACATAGCCTAGGAAATTTAAAAACTGTATACCTTAAGTCGTTTCCGGAAAATTTTTAAATTACTAAAAATTTGTTCCATTTTTTAATGACCAAAAAATGTAGAACTTACCAAAAATTCATTACTAATTTATAAAGGCAAACAATTTATAACCAGTTTTTGGACAAAAAAAAATTATCACATCAAAAAATAAAAAAATAAAAAATTAAGCACCCAGAAAATTAAGTAAAGTTTTCAAACAACTAAGAATTTATATGCTTTTTTAAGAAATAATTTTTTTATGTGCGGTTTTTAAATCACCGAAAATTCATGTTTAGTTTTTAAACGGTCAAAAAAAAGTCCAGCTTTTTAATGACCAAAAATGTTTGTCTGGTCTTAAAACGACTAAAAAGTATGCCGGATTTCAAATTATCAAAAATTAATGACCCGTTTTTTAATTACCCAAAAATGATTTCCAGTTTTCGAACTACCCAAAAGTTTGCCAAATTTATAAATAAGCAAAAATTCAAGTCCAGTTTTTAAATAATCAAAAATGTATGTCTAATCTTTAAAACGGCTGAAAAAAATATGCTCAAATTATAAATTACCAAAAGTTAATGACTAAATTAATGATTAATGTAATTGTGTAAATTTATGTGGTTGAATTACCCAAAAAGTATGTCCCGTTTTTAAACGACCCAAGAAATAAATACGCATACTATTTAATAAACAAAAATGTAATTCCATTTCTCAAATCTCAATCAAATCCCGTTATTAAACTACCAAAAATTTACTTATTGCCATGAAATTTACTCCAGCGACCAGCAGAAATTAGTGCAGC
>NW_023477034.1:0-2889 GCF_013731165.1 Rhagoletis pomonella
TTTGGACTCGATTGGAGCACTCTAAATGGGTCAAAGTGGGATTTTTCTAAATTTGCCCCTAACCAAAAGTTCGACCCAAATTGGGGGACATCAGAATTCGTTTTAGAGGTATGGTTCCTTCGGCAAAGTTTCTTATTTTGATCCCTAGAATATGATTTTCACAGAGCAATGGGCGATTTTTTTGCCTCCCCACAAATCGACCCAGCCTAATATACATGCATACGTAGGTAGGGTCCAGTGCATTTACGTACCTCGCTTTAGACAACATTTACTGCATTCCTCCTAGTTATTTCCTTGTTTTGTCACTCCAAGCTTTTATGTACATATTTATATGCGGGTACATTACTTGATTATATGGAATTTTGATTCCCGTTACTTTGGCTTACATATATGCATATGTACTTAACACTTATTATATATTTTTTTTGTTGCTTTGGTCGCGCTAATTTAATTTCCCGGGTCATGATATAATTTTAAGTCACGTTTTTTCTGTTCTTTTTTTCCTTTTTCCTCTCACCATTAATTTTTCCACTTTTACTTCATCACCTGGCTCATCCACTTAATATTACATTTCACTCGTGTTAGTTTCCGCGGTATTTTTGCGAATCGCTCGCCGCCCGGTATCATGAGCGAGTGATTTTCCTTTATGATCAGTAGCAAGATTGATAGAATACAAGATTGCGCTAATGAGAGAGAATTTTTGAGCGTAATTTTTGCGTGACGTCATCTTGGTGCAATTGCGAGAGAGAAGTGCCAAAACGCATATAAAAATATGTAAACAATGCAGAAAAATGTGTTAATTTTAATATTACATGGCCCAATTTTGCAGGAATCAATAAATATACAAAGATTGATTAATTAGGAACAGTAGCAATAATTTTGGACATGTAGCCCTTTAGGTAAGTACGATTTTTAGCACATGAAAAAATTTATGTATTAACAGTGTTTGTAATTTCATGTAGGCCAAAAGGAAGGTGTGCAGTAAAGTGAGTTTTTGGACTTGACCTAAAGCATACATTGTAAAAAGCCATGCAGAGTGCACATTTATATTTGTGGACGGTAGCCAACCACTATAAACTCCTCAGCTGTTGACTCCACAGCTTTGATTTGACGACTTTTGTACCATCTCCGAGAGGATGCATGCGCGTGGCTTCTTTGGAAACAAATATTCTATCTAAGTAAAACATAATTTAAGCTGAACTTTTAAATGTACAATAATTTGAGCACTGTTTTGTATAAGGTACGTAACAGCGCGGTAAGATGCCGCTTGAATTTGCGCCTGGCGACCTTATCCACTGGTGCATTACCTCATACCAGCACAAAAGAATCAGGTACTAACAAAAAAAGTAGGTAGTGAAGTTCATGTATCTATTTACATAGCTCGATTTGGTGTTTAATGCATCTCCTCGCCGGCAGAACTGCTTCCACTTTTTCGCCAGATTTGCGTCCGTAAAAAACGAACAAAAAACTTATATCGCACGCTTTCCTTTTGTTTTCACTATTACACTTTGTCACGGCACACTTCATTCTGCTTTGTAATGTCTCAATAATTGTTTAAAACCACGCAGAAATATTAACACATAAATATTAAAATTGTTATTTGGTTTTTTCATATGCTCACAATCAACAATTGCACCAAGATGGCGTCACGCACACAGCTGATTAAGTCAAAATCACAAAGAGTGGATTAGCGGTACCGCGATTGGCGCAATCTCTATTTCTCTCAATCGTGGATCAGTAGGACACTAGGTACAGACCTCAGCATCTTGACTGCAGGTGTACGTATGTATGTATAGCCATCTGTACATATGGTAGGCTCTCCAACTCTCCACACAGGTTCTCGACAGCATGCTGGTACCATCATCGCTGGAGGCCAAGGTTATTAAGACTATTTGTTAAACTATGAATTTTTATAATTTGTCGACTTTGAAAGGCCCTCCCTTAAAAAAAAATGTACTAAAGTGCCTTGTAAAGTGCCATTAAAAATTCGCGCATTTAATCAGGATTGTAAAATGGTACAATACTTGTTAGTTTCATACTAAAAAAAAAACGAGTAAAAAAATAAAAACCTCAAGTAACCCGATTTTTGCTAACCCACTTTACCCAGTTCAAATGTTTTTTATTCTCACAATCTATTGGTAGGTTCTTAATTTTACGGCAAAATGATGAGAGAGATGGATAGTGGACATGTTTGCCATGAGCGATCGAGACAGATAGTGACCCCACGCAGTGAGACGGAGATGCGTCGTTTAAACGCGTGCGAATGAAACAGATACAGTCGCCATACCAAGCAAATGGCTACGCTATCAGTCTGACGCCAGTTTGACGCTGTAACGGCAACACTGCAGTTAGTACGTTTCGTTCATTCGTATACAGCGCACCTTTCCGTATTCTCTTCTGTTGATTTAGTACTGACAACTTTGGCTTTTTGGACTTGGATTTTTGTGAATTGGACTTGTTGATTACATACAGGCAGCTTTGGCTTCTCTCTTTTGGAATTGGACTTTTGTGTTGGCATTCTTGTTATCTACCATGCCTTCGCGCTATACTTCACAAGAATATGCGAACATGCACCTCATTTATGGAGAATGCAGATGCAATGCAAGTGCCGCCGCTAGACTTTATCGGGAAAGATATCCAAATTTAGAGCGCTACCCGGATCACCGCGTGTTTGTTAATGTGCACTGTTCACTCACAGAGGGCGGCCATTTCCCGAATCAAATACGGGCTGGAGGTAGAGCTCGCTTTCCTTACGAGGAAGAAGTGTTGCAAGAGGTCGCAGATGACCCAAGTATTTCCGTTCGTGGAATTGAAGAAAGAACGGGAATACCCAAAAGCACAGCACATCGTATTTTACAAAGAGCCGAAATGCATCCGTTTCACGTACAA
>NW_023477035.1:0-2889 GCF_013731165.1 Rhagoletis pomonella
ACGGTCTGGATCCGATACACTACGTCATTTAGCCGTTTTACGACCTTATACGGACCTTCCCAGTTGCATTGTAGTTTTGGGGACAAACCTTTCTTTCGTTGTGGATTGTACAGCAACACCAAATCTCCTTCCTGGAACCCTCGGAATTCATCGCCTTATCATACCTGGCTTTCATCTTGTCACTCATAATTTGTGTGCGCTGTCTCACAAGAGCATGTATCTCTCTCAGCTCCTCTTCCAGGATGTTTGACGTCTCTTTTCCAATCCTTCTAGCATCACCAGTCACCCCAAACTTCAGATCACTAGGCAAACGGAGCTCACTGCCGAATATTACCATTGCAGGAGTTTTACCCGTTGTTTCATGCACTGCTGACCGGTATCCCATCAGGAACAAGGGTATGCGGACATCCCAATCTTTTTGATTCTTGTCCACGACCTTCCGCAAATGCTCTTCCAGGGTTCGGTTGAACCGTTCCACCATGCCGTCTGATTGGGGATGAAGAGCCGTCGTTCGAGTTTTCCGGATACCCAGTATCTGGCACATCTCTTGGAACACTGCCGACTCAAAATTTCTTCCCTGGTCAGAGTGCAGCTCTATAGGTACACCGTATCTCGCAACCCAATTGTAGGTGAATACCTCCGCTACAGTTTTAGCTTCCTGGTTTGGAATCGGGTATACCTCCGGCCATTTGCTAAAGTAGTCCATAACCACAAGGACGTATTTGTTTCCCTGTGCGCTCATAGGAAATGGACCGGCTACATCCATGGCAATCCGCTCGAAAGGTGCACCTGAGTTATATTGCTTCATCTGGCCATGACTTCTGGATTTCGGCCCCTTAGCTGCAATACACTCCGCGCAGTTAGCAATCCACTCTGCGACCGATTGCCGACAACCAACCCAATAGAACCTCTGCTTAACCTTCTCCAGGGTCTTCGTGATTCCCAGGTGCCCTCCACTAGGACCATTGTGGAATTCCTTGAGTACATCCGGAATTCTTACCCTTGGAACTACTATCAGGTTGCGGGAGCACTGGCCATCTTCGCTTTCCCATACCCTATGCAAACAGCCAGATATTAATTTTAAGCTGTTCCATTGTGCCCAGTACGCCTTTGCGATGGGGCTTTCCGCTGCCATTTGCTCCTTAGATGGCCTCCTGTCCACCTCCAGTCCATGCATCAAAAGCTCCAGATCTGGATCTTCCTGCTGACACTTTCGTAGCTGTTCTTCCTTCCACTCTTCCGCTGGTGTTATTGTCGTTAGACGGACGTCTATAATGTCCTCTTTTCCCTCAGCTTTGGAGCAGTGTTTACATTCCAGGCTACATGGTCGGCGGGACATGGCATCAGCATTACCGTGGACACTTCCCTTGCGGTGTTCAATAGCGAAGTCATAACTTTGCAGTCTCTCAATCCACCGAGCTAGCTGTCCTTCTGGATTCTTAAACTGTAGTAGCCACTTCAGCGCTGCATGGTCCGTTCGAACTCGGAATCGTTGCCCATAGAGGTACTTGTGGAAATGTTTGACGCAGTCCACCAACGCTAGTAGTTCTCTCCGAGTTACGCAGTAGTTCCTCTCTGGTTTTCCAATCGACCGGCTATAGTAGGCAACTACCTTCTCCTGCCCATCAATTACCTGCGACAGTACGCCTCCTATGGCATAACCACTAGCATCCGTATCCAAAATAAACGTTGCACCTGGAACGGGATACGCTAGCATAGGTGCAGTACATAGTCGTTCCTTCAGAGTCTGGAAAGCCTCCTCCTGCTCCTTGTTCCACTCGAAGGCTCTATTTTTCCTAGTGAGCTCGTGGAGGCTTTTAGCAACGCTGGCGAAATTCGGAACAAATCGGCGGTAGTAGGTGCATAGCCCAAGAAAACTTCGTAGTTCGTGCAGGTTCCTAGGTCTTGGCCAATCCTTTACTGCTTCTATCTTTTCCTTCGCAGTACAGATGCCCTCCGTAATGTCATTCTCGCCAATGGAATCGCTTTCAGGTAACTTTTCGCAGTTGAAGATTGCCTCTACCTCTCGACATTGCCCCAGTACAGTTCCTCTTCGGAGTTTGACTGGTGACTTGAACTCATTGAGCACTCGAACTGGGATGCGTCCATCCTTTTGCGTCTTAGCCAAGGTTTTACCAATAAGTACGTCCGGTGTAGAATTTTGTGTTGCTTCAACAACCCACAATTTGTTTGTCCCACAATCTCCATCAATCTTTGCCCACACAACTGCTTCTGACTTCGGTGGAATCTGCTCGCTTTCCTCTAGGATCACTCGCTTGCTGCTGTATGGACCATCATACCCAAACCGAAGGGGCACTTCCATGCTGTTATACGTCATAATCCTGTTCTTCATGTTGATCTTCATACCTTGATCAAGCATGAAGTCTAATCCAATGATGACTTCATCCATAATCGCCGCGACTATGAAGTTGTGTAACACCGTCACATTCCCTATTGCGACTTTGCATGTTACCTCCCCTACAACTTGGGTGTCCTCACCAGTTGCTGTCCTCAACCTTGCTCCAGGTAATGGCCTTACCTCTTTAGTGACCAAATCAGATCGAATGATGGAATGTGATGCGCCCGTATCCACAGTTAGTACTCGGTCATGTCCGTCCACATATCCACCAACAGTAACGTTGCTCGCTTTTCTGCCAATTCGCGAGACGGAGATTATGGGGCATTCAATTGTGGGAGCCAGCGCGCGCCCCTTGCTGCTGGCTTGGTTTAGTTTAACGACTGGTCAGAGTTGGGCTCGTCATCCTCAGTCCTGCGTTTACGTACTGCTGAACTGTTTGACCTGTTGGAACCCGTCTTACATTCGCGTGCGAAGTGGCCTGGTTTTCCGCAACTAAAACATTTTCTAGCACCATCCTTCCTCTCGGTTGC
>NW_023477036.1:0-2889 GCF_013731165.1 Rhagoletis pomonella
GAATTGTTCTCCATTTTACCAAATTTACAAATTTATTATAAATAACAAAAAATTATTTTGTGACAGGTGATAGATAGTCTCTCGTAAATCGAGCAGCTGATTGTGTGAAAGCTAAAAACCGATTGCTTAATTAAAAACTTTATTGACTCAATTAACTGCCTGTCTGAAAATAGTATAAGATGTTCAGGGCTATCACGGAATCCATCGTAGAAAATATACGAATTCAAATGCCCTCTACGAATACGAAAAAATTGCTATCACTGAATCCGAGTGAACTCGAAAATATCGTTGCCAGCTTCGAATGCTGATTCGAAATCAGTTAGTGCAAAGGAAACAACAGACATTTATGTATGTCATTTTGCTCACGCTGCCCAATCAGGCGCAATGGCAGAGTGTGCAAGGCACTAGACTGCCAATTGAGAGAGCCGAGTTCGAGTCCGAGTCGTGGGGCAGTGGAGATTTTTTTATTTAGTTTTCGTTTCTTTTTTTAATTAATATTTTTTTTAAGTTTATTTTTAGCTTAGATTTTATTATTTTAAATATAAATTTTTTTTTAAATAAATTTTTATGATATTAAAGTAATTTAGTTTATTTCATAATAAATTGTTGCTAAACTATTATTTCCTCGATTCATGCAAAATATTAATTCATTAAATAGCGTCTACCAGATGAATGCGTGTATGTACATACATATGTATGTATGTATAGCATTGGTATTTTACGTGTACGTTTACACAAATATATGGAATTATATCAAACTATAACAAATTTGGAGTATAATAACTATTTAATATTAAAAATAATGCAGCTTTCTTCCACTATTTTTAAGATTGAATGATTCTAAATTTTGTTCCGACAGCATAATCTCGTCGTAGAGTATCTGTACGAATCTTCACTACGAACGGATTCAATGAAGGCTCTCTACGAATTTCGAATTTACGTTCGTAGACATTCGGATTCTGTGATAGCACTTTCGTAGATTTCACGACAATCGAAGCTACGATGGATTCTGTGATAGCCCTGGTTATCTAAAATAACGAGGCCTATTTTTGATTCGCTACAAATTTGTTTTTGTGAAAAAATACTGAGTATTTCAGAAATTTCAAGGGGGTGTTAATCAGCCCTATGCTGCATTTCGACTCGAATCGAAATTTTCTCCGTTTGGCAACTTTGGTATTGTGCGTTCCGTTTCTTTTCGATCAATCTTCGAAATTTACCATTATACCTATTCTACATTTCGATCGTTGTTTCGATTGTTATTTTCGTGGGTTTAAATAATAAATTTTTTTTTAAATATTAGGAAACATATACTGTGCATGATTGTAAAAGTCATCATAAATGAATTTTCTCGATTTGTGTTTTCGCGAGCGGCAATACGGGCAGTACGAGAAATTGGTTCAAATAATGGCAACCAAAAGTGATATTGCGCGGGGTTTTCAAAGAAGTCCACGCGGACTACTCTGTTCGCATCGCATTACAAAGTAGCCCCACAGGCGTTTTTGTTTTCATTATCTATAAATAAGACTGTGAAATGCGCTGAATACAATTTATTCTTTTTATATAAAATTAATAGATATATGCATACATACTCTGTAGTAAATGCAAATGTTGTGGAATTCTCAAAACAACGTTTATAATTTTACTGGCTTTGAGCGGTGAGTAATGCAGTTCAAGATTAATTTCTTATGATTCTTCACTCATCTGAAAAGGATCAAACATGTCCCTAAATCTCCGCCTTTCAACTTCCGCATCAGCAATCTGAGACTTGTTCTCCTCTTCAAGCAATAACGCCGCGGCTATGGATTTCCTTCTTATAATTATGTTTCTACTTAAATTAAGAACAAACGACATTTAATTTGTAAATTACAATGATGTTAGATATATTTAGTTATTTTAAAATAATTAAAAATTTTAACTTCATAAGCTGCTATAGCTTCGTGGCAAATATTTCTTTTGTTTTGTCTCGATTTCATACATTCCTAGGCAACCAGCTGATTTCGAAGATGTTTTCGCTCTTCATCTTCTTCTTTTGATTCGATCGTAACTCAGAATACCAAATTACGATTGTTGCGGAGCGGAATGCGGGAACGTAATCGAAGTGCAGAATAGATCTGAAAAAAATTTTTTATACTGTATGTATGTATGTACGTAAGTATGGCATTAGTATTTCACGTCTACGTTTAAACAAATATATGGAATTATATCAAACTATAACAATAATGCAGCTTTTTTCCATTATTTTTAAGATTCAGTGATTTTAATTTTTGTTACGACGGCACAAACTCGTAGAGTATCTGTGCGAATCTTCATTATGAACGGATTCAAAGAAGGCTCTACGAATTTCGAATTTACATTCGTCTCAATTCGGATTCTGTGATAGCACTTTCGTAGATTTCACGAAAAGCGAAGCTATGATGGATTATGTGAAAGCCCTGAATAAGTTAAGTGCGTGATTAGTTTTATGTTGTAGAACTTTTATTTAATTCGATGCGGTTTATTTCAAATCATTGTCCGATTTATTGCATTCAAAATAATCATGACAGGGATTGAGACAATAGAAGAAGGATGCATGTATTAGTTAAGTGTGCATCGGTTACTATCTTGAATTTTAACTCTTCTAGGTAAACTCTGAGATATTAACCGATTTGGGCGGGGTTGTTGTAGCCGCTACAACAACAACTTTATATCCTAGATATTCTACTTCACTATACGCAAATTTACATTTTTGAAGTTTTATTCGAAGTATATATTCGGTTGAATGATTTAAAACCCTTTTAACCAAGTTATACAGACCTGTTCTGCAATCCGAGTCGGAATCGCATCGGAATCGGAATTCAATTCCGACTCGGAATGTTGTTCCACAATCCGATCGGAACTTTTGTTTCGAAG
>NW_023477037.1:0-2888 GCF_013731165.1 Rhagoletis pomonella
TAGGTTGCATAAAAATGTCGACAAAAACTGAAAGCAGGGTTGTATTTGTTGATATTTTTAGGTTAAGAATCCCTTTGAATTGAAATCCTAGCTGCTCCTGTTTTAAAGATATCAACATTTTACATAGTTATGATAGGACCGACTTTTGCGAAAGAGAAAAACATCCTTGTGCATTAAATATTCAACAATGTATGTGTGAGTAAATGTGTGTATATATATTATGTGAAATTATAAGTTTATGTAAGTTTTTAGCCGATTTCAATCGTTTCTAAGGCGCACCACGTAGAGGCAACTTACTTTGCACCTCTTTGTTCTTTTTTTGGTTTTATTTTTTTATATTTTTTTCTTGCTTTATTTTTTTATGTTTGTTTTTTGTTTCCTTTTATTTTTTTTATTGGCTTACCATATAATATAGTCACACATTTTAGTATTTAAATATTTTATTATTTAGTTAAGTTTTTATATATGCTGGAATGAAAATGTCATTACAGTTTTCTTCAGGCGACTCACAAAAGTTGGTTTATCAATCATATTTATTTTGAATCTATCCCAGAATTTAATGAATTCCCTATGAACTGACTTCCCGGCCTGCTCGGACCATAATCCTGAACCATCGTTATTCAAGAATGTAATAGATTGCTTTAAATGTTTAAGGATAAAATGGATTTTGACAGTTTGAGAAATTCCAGTACTTTTCAAAGCTGTGCGGAGTTCGTTAAGATTTTTATCAAAATTACTAAGATCCGCTTGTTTTGCGGAAAACCATGTATTCACGATTTTGCTCATGGCTTTGAACGAGGCAATATATTTGGTATTGTTTTTACTGAGAGTTTCTTCCATACAAACTATGTTCGACATTTTTTTGTGTGTGGAAGACACTGTCAGCAAAAAATAAATAATTGCAAAAAATCAACGAAATTTTCTGGTAACTTCAGACTTGCACTTTACAAATTGGCTCAAAAGCTACATTTTAAACATTTTTCTAAAAGATCTGATTAGAAATTGTGATCAGATGAAAGTGTCTCCGAGCCAATAATTTTGTACGGCACGGTACTTATAAGTAATCTAGGTTTCACGAAAAAAATAAAAATAAAATACAAGGTAACATTAAAATATCAGTCATTTGTTTCGTTGCTGTGAGCTTGTTTCAAAACTTCTGGCTTTTGCTATAATTGTAAAACTCTGTGCATGTCATTTTAACGTATTTAGGTACATACTTATATTAATCATCAACTATTGCTTATGCAAAACGTGCTACATTTAAAAAAAAAATCGCATATGAAAGAGCACCAACCCAACTCGTAATAATTTAAGTATACAAATTTTAGTATTTAGTATAGAATTATTCAATTGAAATACGCCAATATTAAAATGAAGCGCTTTGCACTTAACGGATGCTTTTTCATAATTAAGTTAAAAAAAAAAAAAAATTTAAATTCCATGCTGTCTGTAATGGGATTTGAACCCTGACGCTCTGGAAATTAGCAAATTGTGGCAAGCATCTTCGTGCACTCAGCTACAGCCAGACATGTAAATGTGCATTCAAATGTTCAGTTTGATTCAACACCACGTGTGCGTGGTATGAAAGTATTGTTTTTAAGTACGAACATTTCAAAACGATAATCAAATAAACAAGTAAAAAAGTCTAAGTTCGGGCGGAGCCGAACATTAAATACCCGGCGCAAGTATTAAATATATGTTTTTCACCTTTCCGAAAGCTACCGCTACATGGTAAACCGAGGTGTATCCATTTTGAGTAAATTGGCGTCCTTAAATTTCGAAATATTGAAGTTTCAAGCATATCTGAAATTTACTGTTATATGAAAAGCGGCCGTAATTTTAGTTCGATTTCAATAAGTTTCAACGTTTTGCTTCTATGTGGCAAGTACAATAACCACACCGAGTTTGGTACAAATTGGTAGAACGGTTACCGAGATACATATATGTGATCATAAGTGGGCGGTGCCACGCCCATTTTTCAAAATTGTATCCTAAACGTATTTCTTGGTAACGAATTGTTGCAAGCATCAATTTTGAATAAATTAGCTTCAATAATTACTGATTTATCGAAGATTTCGTATTTCTCTAAATTACCGTTATATGGGATTATTGTCCTATTTTAAAAATTTTCGGCCATTTCGTATGTTATACCAAGGTTAACAACTGTGCCAAGTTTGGAAGAAATTGGTGCAGCGGTTACCAAGATATACACATGTAAACATAACTGGGCGTGGCTACGCCCATTTTCCAAAAATTTATAATATTCTTATTTTTCGTCTAAAACTTATTGTAAATATCAATTTTGAGTGAATAATCTTCAGTAGTTACTAAAATATCGCAGTATTCGTATTTCTGAAAATTACCGTTATATGGGAAGTGGGCGTGGTTATTGTCCAATTTTTAAAATTTTCGGCCATTTAGTATGCTGTATTAAGGCCAACAACTGTGCAAAGTTTGGAATAAATTGATGCAGCGGTTACCAAGATATACCCATGTAACCATAAGTGGGCGTGGCTACGCCCATTTTCAAAAAAATTTTAATATTCTTATATTTCGTCTAGAATTTATTATAAATATCAATTTTGAGTCAATTATCTTCAGTAGTTACGAAACTATCGCAGTTTTCGTATTTCTGGAAATTACCGTTATATGGGAAGTGGGCGTGGTTATTATCCGATTTTTAAAATTTTCGGCCATTGAGTATGCTGTATTAAGGCCAACAACTGTGCAAAGTTTGGAATAAATTGATGCAGCGGTTACCAAGATATACACATGTAACCATAAGTGGGCGTGGCTACGCCCATTTTCAAAAAAATGTTAATATTCTTATTTTTCGTCTAAAATTTATTATAAATATCAATTTTGAGTGAATTATCTTCAGTAGTTAC
>NW_023477038.1:0-2888 GCF_013731165.1 Rhagoletis pomonella
CAGCGTTGCCATTTTAGCCGTTTTCCGGCTAGATTTAGCCGGTTTTGATAGCAACTAGCCGGAGAAAATTCGATCTAGCCGGCAGCCGATTTGTTAGCCGGTTTGTTAAAAAAAGTTAGCCGTTTTTAGCCGATTTTATTATTTGCCTAATTTTCAGGTCCAAAAAGTAAACAAGTTGTTCGAAAGCAATAATGCAGACCCAATGAAGATTTTTAATGAACTCAATGTTTTACTTTCGCATCTATGCTCCCTGGTGGTTATTAGCGCGGACACATTTGATCCTATATGCTCCCCGTTGGAACCATACCTTGCTCCATTTCCTCAGTTTTATCACAGTTTTGAAGGGTATTTAAAAACAAAAGTAAGCACAAACGCTTTTGACCACGAAGCCGAGAAAATAATTCGAGAAAATGGTCGCTATTTTATTATCACTTTAATAAAGGAATTACGCCAACGCCTCCCTACAAATATTGCCACACTAAAAAAAATTGACTTTTTTCGGTTGGAAATGCATTAAGAGTAATTAAACCAAAAGTATTTGTTCAGCTACAGCAACAAAAACACAAATATAACGCCGACGAAATAACATCCATAGAGATGCAATGGCAACGGTTGACGTTACACACCTGGAGTAATTTAGACTCAACTGTAAAATTTTGGGCCGAAGTTTATCAATTTCGAAATGCCCTAGGAGAAAACCCTTTTGCTGACCTTTGCAACCTAGTTTTTAGTTTTCTTGTTTTGCCTATAAGTAATGCAGAAATAGAGCGAATATTTAGTTCAATGAATATAATAAAAACTAAGCAAAGAAATCCAATGTGCGTTAAAACGTTAAACGCTATTCTATATATAAGATACGGTTTAAAACGTGAAGAAAAATGCTGCCATAATTTTACTGTAGATGACGATCTCTTAAAATTAATGAATTCAGGTGATATATACAATAGTGATTCATTTGATGATGAGGAATATACACTCGATATAAATTAATGGTGTTAACTAGTCCTTCATTTCTTACGATTTGTTTCAATAAAGCATGTGGATTTTCACTAAAACATTTTAGCCATTTTTTGCCAGAGTCTATGTGAAATTTCACTAAAACATTTTAGCCGTTTTTAGCCGCTTTTTTTTGGCAATCTAGCCGGTCGGCCCAAAAAGTTCTGGCAACACTGGATATGATGTGTACATAGTATATACAACTGCTGTCGCTCTTAAGGCGGGCGTACAAGCATGTACACATATCCATAAAAAAACGGTCCATATGTATATCAAATAATGAGAGCATGTAAAAAAAGAACAAGTTTAACTATAGGGTGATTTTTTAAGAGCTTGATAACTTTTTTTTAAAAAAAAACACATAAAATTTGCAAAATCTCATCGGTTCTTTATTTGAAACGTTAGATTGGTCCATGACATTTACTTTTTGAAGATAATTTCATTTAAATGTTGACCGCGGCTGCGTCTTAGGTGGTCCATTCGGAAAGTCCAATTTTGGGCAACTTTTTCGAGCATTTCGGCCGGAATAGCCCGAATTTCTTCGGAAATGTTGTCTTCCAAAGCTGGAATAGTTGCTGGCTTATTTCTGTAGACTTTAGACTTGACGTAGCCCCACAAAAAATAGTCTAAAGGCGTCAAATCGCATGATCTTGGTGGCCAACTTACCGGTCCATTTCTTGAGATGAATTGTTCTCCGAAGTTTTCCCTCAAAATGGCCATAGAATCGCGAGCTGTGTGGCATGTAGCGCCATCTTGTTGAAACCACATGTCAACCAAGTTCAGTTCTTCCATTTTTGGCAACAAAAAGTTTGTTAGCATCGAACGATAGCGATCGCCATTCACCGTAACGTTGCGTCCAACAGCATCTTTGAAAAAATACGGTCCAATGATTCCACCAGCGTACAAACCACACCAAACAGTGCATTTTTCGGGATGCATGGGCAGTTCTTGAACGGCTTCTGGTTGCTCTTCACTCCAAATGCGGCAATTTTGCTTATTTACGAAGCCATTCAACCAGAAATGAGCCTCATCGCTGAACAAAATTTGTCGATAAAAAAGCGCGAAACACATTTCGAACCGAACACTGATTTTGGTAATAAAATTCAATGATTTGCAAGCGTTGCTCGTTAGTAAGTCTATTCATGATGAAATGTCAAAGCATACTGAGCATCTTTCTCTTTGACACCATGTCTGAAATCCCACGTGATCTGTCAAATACTAATGCATGAAAATCCTAACCTCAAAAAAATCACCCGTTATGTATTACTTTTTATCGCTCGAGGCTCTCATCTGCATAGAATTAAATATCACCGTTGTAAACTCCGTAATTCCCCTTTATGCTCACTATTAAGAACAAACATTTTGTACATAATGTATACATATATACCTACATTAATAGGCTATTGCTCATGCGGAATTAAGATTTGCAATCATTCGATTTTGGCAATAGAACTGAGCAGCAGCTCAGCAGCGGCATAGGTGCATTTTATAGTTTAAGCTCACGGCAACATCATCGTTTAGAATTCAAAATCAAAAATTAAATAAAAATTAATTTGTTTCAACAAATCAAAGGTGTTGACCTTTTTTTGTTAATTTGGAGTTTAATAGCTGCAAAAAAAGCTTGGCAGCTCAACATAGGTAATTGATAAAAATTGATAAGTTTTCATATTAAAGTTATGAACTTCAGTTTTCATACTCAGAAAAAGTGACAGTTTTGATTTGAGAACTGGTTTCAATAAATTTCCGACTAAAGTTAGAGACCGCAGCGATTTGTTCGTAATTCGCATGACAACTGCATCTGAATTACCAACAAATGAGGTAATTCACTCTAAAAGTTTAGAATGACGAATCACGTAATTCGAAGGGTAATTGGAGCGCGAATCACGAGCGAA
>NW_023477039.1:0-2888 GCF_013731165.1 Rhagoletis pomonella
TTTCGTCATATTCTTGACGTGGAAAGTTAAATCGGCATCTTACAGAGATATTATTTTTTGTACAAGTTTGTGTATGCCGATGAATTTGACATTTCTTAACTAGATCGTGGAACTCTGGATCTTCTTCTTCTGTAGCATTCTACAGCAACAGTTACGATCGAGAAGAAGTTTCCCTTTCTGAGTCAAACTCGGGATGATTTTCAATCCAAATCACCACATGAAGGTGAGGACTCCCCCGATTCTGGAATTCAATACGCCACCAATGGCCTTTCACTTTGCCGCCGAATACTTCGTCATTGTTTTTGATAAATTTCAGTAGAGCATTTACTCTAACCATGAAATGTCGACTTAAAATTACTGGGTACTTTTCGATAAGTCTTTGAGTCCCAAAAATGTGCAGCGTATTAGGATCAACATCAGGTCTACCATCACCTATTAACAAAGCTTTTCGTTGATCTAACCAGTTGAGATCATTTGAGCTAAATGTTACAAAGTAGGTTGGAGCTCCTAAACATCTGATTTGAGCTAGTAGCTCGTTCAAGGCGGATCTCCAATAAGCTGCAGAACCTCTCAAATTTTTCACATACAGATGGACATCTTCGACTGCTCCTTCTTGATTAACGATTTTCTTGCCACATGCTGATATAGTGCTTTTGATACGATAATATTCAAAGAAAGATAAGGCATAAAAGAGATAGTCATTGCGTTGAAATCTTGTATCACTTCCCAAAGTTCTGAAATGGAAGTAGTCTAATGCTGTAATATTTATAGGTCTTTGCTCTTTAAAACCGTTCTTTCCATAAGGAAAGAAGAAGTACCAGGCAAATTCTTCTGCTTTCAGTTCATGTCCCACATTAACGATATTGTCTTTCGTTTTACGGGTGATCTCATTGAGATTTTCCGAAACCTGTAATTCATCTTCCACATTGGGTTGCATTACATCAACCGGTGCCATCACTGATGTCTGCAGTGGAATCACTTGATCAGTTAATTCCTGTTGAGAAGTGATCGTTTCAGACGCTGCCGGTAACGTCGCAATACTCTGCTGTGTTTCTGTTTCCTCAGAGTCATCATCTATATCAAAAACTTCAACTTCGACGTAATCCAGAGTATACTGTACATTTCTGCTGCCTGTTGCACGTTTACAAATCCTCACAAACTCTTCTAAATTATCGCATTCGATGATGCAAGCTTTTCCATTGCTGTCCTTCGCTCTGGATCCCTTTTTACCACAAGAATGTGAATTGCTGAAGTAATATTTATCATTGTAATGCATCACTCCGAATGATTGTCCACCTGTTATTAATATGCCGGCGCTTTATACTATAAACAGATCTTCCAGACGACGAAGGGTGCGTCCAAGGTTTGCTTCATTATACTTATCATTCAAGCTTCCATATATGCTTGGTTCGTCGTTAAAAGTTATCTCGAACCTTTTGCCAAATGCAATCAAATCATCTTTGACCGCATTGAAATTTCGCACCATTAGGTATCCATCATCTTCGATAGGATATGCTGATAGACTTCTCTCCGTTTGAAACCTTATATTACTGTAGATTTGGTCACCTGTTATCATATTCAGATTGAGGGTGTTTGTAGACCAGTGTTGTGGTGTAAGAATACTGGCCCTTAGGATGTTAGATAATGCCATTGCACAGCATTGTACACCCGCAAATCCTGACGTGAAAATGACATCGTTTCCTTGATGCCATGAAGAACGTACAATTCTGGAAGAATCATTAATTGTCATGTAAGCACTAGTATCCTCGGTAGGTTCTTCGTTGGTTTCCATAGCAATCTCTAGTGGTGCTTCTTCTACTCTTACAATATGTTCGTCATTCAGTATGATGTTTTGATCGATTGTGACGTCTTTATAAAGCGGATTGTTAGCAACTAACCAGTTTAGTGCGTCATATACTTTTTGCCGAGATACTGAAAATTGTCGTGTTACATTGATATTTTCAAGACGCTCAGTAATGACAACTATTCCAGCATTATTTGTAGTTCTTGGTAACATGTTCGGAAGATTTTCAGTAACTTCAAAAACATCCTGAGCGAACAATATCGCTTGACATCGAAAACTATATTGCCCAATTACGCCGCTTAGTTTTATAATCTTAACAAATATAATGATGCGTGTGAAATCAGCCTTTGTTCTGCTTGTGATAACTCCGCAGTAATTTCTGGAATAGAACCGGAATCCAAATTATTCCAATAAGACTTAGATGGTGCGATGTTTTTCTTTGAAGTCAAATGGGTCTTGCAACGGTTACATACAACTAAACAATTCTTTTGTTTTAATTCGTTAGGCAAATATGGTGCTGTTTTAGTATCTACAATCCACTTAGAAATTTGATGTTGATGGCAACGTTTAGTGCAAACTTCACATATTTTATCACAAAATGTGTTAATTGCCTGCCTAAAGCCCGTTATACTGGCTCTACATATTCTTCTGGACTCTGTGTTTCGTTGCTGCATTTGCTGCAAACGCACCTCTCTGGCTTGTTCAGATTCTGAGGGTCGGCTTTCAGCTGCATGCTGACGCAATTGCTGCAAACGCACCTCTCTGGCTTGTTTAGATTCTGAGGCTCGGCTTTCAGCTGCATGCTGACGCAATTGCTGCAAACGCGCCTCTCTGGCTTGTTCAGATTCTGAGGCTCGGGTGCCAGATGTGTGCTGACGTACTTGCTGCAAACGAGCCTCCCTGGCCTTCTTCGATTGCTTGGCTCTATAATTTTTCATATAGAGCCTTCTTTTCTTCTTTCTCTCCTCTAATTCCTCGCTTGAGAGTTCTGAGGTTCTTTTCATTCACTGTTGTCTTCTTTTCTCTAATGCCCTCTTTTGTTTTTTGTTGTGTTTTTGTTTTTTCTCCATAATAATCCCACGAG
>NW_023477040.1:0-2888 GCF_013731165.1 Rhagoletis pomonella
ATCGGACCAAAGTTATAATACCATTTCATGCTCATGAAAGGTATAAAAAGACCAACAATTTATGTCCAGTTTTTAAGCTGCCTCGAAAACTGAGGCCAGTTTTCCAATGACACAAATTTATGTCCACTTTTTAATGACCAATAATTTATGCCCAGAGTTGATATCCAGTTTTCAAATTATAGATTTTTTTCAGTTGTAAAATTGTCCAAAAATTTATGTGCAGTTGTCAAACTACAACAAAAACTATGGTAGTTTTTCGATGCTAAAATATGTAATTTCCCTTTTTAATGGGCAAAAGTTGACGCCCAGGTTTTTAAAAAATGCAAATTTTTTCCATTTCCAATTTTCGGTCAAGTTAATATCCAGCTTTTGAATAATCGATTTTTTTTTTACAGTTTTAAAAGTTGCCAAAAATGTATGTATAGTTTTCAAACTACAACAAAAACTATAGCCAGTTTTCAATGACAAAAAACGCTTGTCCACTTTTTAATGGGCAAAAATTTATGTCTAGTTTTTAATGAAAACAAAAACTTGTTTTCATTTTAATTAAAAAATGTTCGTATATTCATTGATTTTTTTGGCAATATTCACCTAAGTTGGCGAAATAATAGTTCGACCGGACGTATACGTAACTTTAGTAAAGGCTTAGGTGAAAAAGGTAATGTGCTTGCCAACTCTTTACCAAAATCAGCAAAGGAAGAGAAAGTAGCCTGCAAGTTACGAGCTTTTAAAAAACCAAAAATTAAAATTTCGCCGAACTGATTACTGCATTAACTACCTCGCCCAAAAAATGAACTGAAATTTTAATGATGTGCATATTTTTAATGCAATATAGTGTTTTGTGGCATATTTTTAGTTACAAAATTAGTCACTTCAGCAAAGTTTCTCATCTCGTGGGAAAAAGGCTGTAAAAATAAATTTGAAAGATAATAATGAAGCGATCAGGCAGGTTCTGTAATCAACTTCCGAGTGAATTTCAACCCCTTGCAATATGAATTCAAAGTGACTTTGTATGAAATTCATTCGAATTGTGAATTCGCAGAAGCTGTGTGAATATTTTTAAATAATTCCTTTTTTCGAAACTGTATTAATCTTTTTCAAGAATAACCTTTAATAGCAAATACATGAATCCGCAGCCACACTATTTCGATACATTTTTAATGTCAACCCAAATTAGAACAATACATCAAAGTTTGCACCTTTCGTCAACTAAACAAAACATGGAAAAAGTTAATCAACGAAATGGCTGCACTTTACAGTGCTGGATTATATTCAAAGTATGTATTTTGAAATCTATTAGCTAAGTGGTGGCTTAAGAAAATTTATTCGCACACGAATTTTCCTAATTTGTGCACATCGAATAAGTTTTCTGTCCATAAATTAGTTAAATTAGGTATGTGTGTGATGTTCGTTGTTACATAATACCAAAACCTCTGCTGATTTTGGTAGTAAATTTTCACTTTCACTTTACGGTTGGAACTATTTGTATAAAAATGACTATGACTTTTATCACGTCATGATAAGTTGCTGAACAATACTTGACTGCAAACAAAAAACAAAAAAAAACAAGTAAGAAAGTCTAAGTTCGGGCGGAGCCGAACATTAAATACCCGGCGCAAGTATTAAATATATGTTTTCCACCTTTCCGAAAGCTACCGCTAGATGGTAAGCCGAGGTGTATACATTTTAAGTAAATTAGCGTCCTTAAATTTCGAAATATTGAAGTTTCAAGCATTTCTGAAATTTACCGTTATATGAAAAGCGGCCTCAATTTTAGTCCGATTTCAATAATTTTCAACGTTTTGCTTACACGTGGCAAGTACAATAACCATACCGGGCTTGGTACAAATTGCTAGAACGGTTAGCGAGATACATATATGCGATCACAAGTGGGCGGTGCTACGCCCATTTTCCAAAATTTTGTCATAAACGTATTTCTTGGTAAAGAATTGTTGCAATCATCAATTTTGAATAAATTAGCTTCAATATTTACTGATTTATCGAAGATTTTATATTTCTCGAAATTACCGTTATATGGGATGTGGGCGTGGTTATTGTCCGATTTTAGAAATTTGTTGGTATGCTGTACCAGGACTAACAACTGTGCCAAGTTTGGAAGAAATTGGTGTAGCGGTTACCAAGATATACACATGTAACCATAAGTGGGCGTGGCTACGCCCATTTGCCAAAATTTTGTAATATTCTTATTTTTCGTCTAAAACTCATTGCAAATATTAATTTTGAATGAATTATCTTCAGTAGTTACTAAAATATCGCAGTTTTCGTTTTTCTGAAAATTACCGTTATATGGGAGGTAGGCGTGGTCATTGTTCGATTTTTAAAATTTTCAGCCATTTAGTATGCTGTACAAAGGCCAACAACTGTGCCAAGTTTGGAAGAAATTGGTGTAGCGGTTACCAAGATATACACATGTAACCATAAGTGGGCGTGGCTACGCCCATTTTCCAAAAATTTATAAAATTCATGTTTTCCGTCTGAAACTCATTGTAAGTATCAATTTTGAGTGAATTATCTTCAGTAGTTACTAAAATATCGCAGTTTTCGTATTTGTTAAAATTACCGTTATATGGGAGGTAGGCGTGGTTATTGTCCGATTTCGCCCATTTTCAATACCGTCCGTCCTACGCCCAAAAGAAGTTCACGTACCAAGTTTCGTTAAGATATCTCAATTTTTACTCGAGTTATCGTGTGCACAGACGGACAGACGGACGGACGGACCGCTTAATCGATTTCTCTTTTCATTCTGATCATTTATGTATACATTTGTCTATATCTATCTCGATTCGTTTTGCCTGTTACAAACAACCGTTATGTGAACAAAGTTATAATACCCTTGTGCACAAGTGCGCTCGGGTATAAAAACTAAG
>NW_023477041.1:0-2888 GCF_013731165.1 Rhagoletis pomonella
TATAAGCCACATTCCCCAACAAGGAAAAATTCAATGAAAACATAATAACATAAAATTGATGATTTTTAATTTCATATGATTTCACAGTTTTACAGCTCTGCCACATACATATAGTTAGAAGGGTATTTTTAGCCTACTGATTAGACACAAACGATTATAGGAAATAGATTATTTTTTTGGAAAGCAGACTAGTTTAAATATATGCAGCGACCAGGTTGGAAATTTACAGCTTAAGGGTACCATTTATAAAATATTTTGCTAAAAAAATTACACAATTGCAACTCAATTGGTAACTCTTTTTTTTCTTTTGTGAACTTAAAAAACAACAGAATTTCTCTCCATGCAGAATTTTTTAAATGCGTAACAGTATTCATTTTGCATCATAAAAGTATGGCAACTACAAAAAACAAACGGATATTTTTTTACATTCCATCAGCGTTCAAGCTGGCGAAAAACTCAACGCTGATTATGTATTCATTTATGTATTGAATAGCCAGGCTAATTAAATACATTCGAACAAAAACCATGAAAAATATTAAATATTTCCCGGCTAGTAGTCAAATTTAATTAGTTATCAATTCCATTTTAATCAATTAAATATTTTATTTCATTTATTTGCGCGTATAAGCGCCTAAAAGCGTGCTACCAAACTTGTGATTTCATTTCGCAATTCTCAATCTTTAATGCTCACTCACACATGCACAAGTACACATAAGCTCACGTGCATTTCATGCGAGTGCACACCAGACAAATTACTCATCCCAAAAAAAATAAAAAATACAACAATTAGAGCCAAAATCGGAAACCAAAAACCAGAAACCAGTGCCAATGCCAATGCCAACTCATTATGACAATAAAAGCGCAACGTTAGCACTATTGTTGTCATTAAATGACGGCACAATTGTTTGTTGCTATGTGTATAAATGAGTGTGTTTGTGTGTATTTGTGCACGTAGCCAACAGTCTGCCCAAAGGATGCTGCGCTGCTGGGCTTGTCTAGCATTTAATTTATCCTCATACTTAGCAAAATATGTGTGTGTATGGCTGAGTGTTTGTGCAGCTGTGTGGAAATGTTTTGCTGTTCTCGGTGTCAACGTGTTGATGTTTCAGTTGTTTTTGTTGATTTTATTTTTTTTTTTGCTAGTGGCGACACTGCAATAAGTGTTGGTAAATTAAACTGTCATTAAGGGCTTAATTAAAGGCCTTTGTTGAAAGTTGATGTGCCGGCACTAAACGAATTGTTTTAGATGTTTTTCTCATTCTATTCATCTCTATCGCTTTACTGTATCTCCCTGTTACTTCGCTACCGTGGAGTGTACTAAATAGGAAAAAAGAGAAATTAATATTCGGTATTATTTATGGTTTAGGGTGTGTGTGTGTAATAGGGCATCGAAAATGGTTGAGTGTGCTGGCGAGTTCTTTCGCCGATGATCGATTATTTTTTTTTCTTATTTGTGAATTTTACTTGTTCCCAATTCTTATCAAATATTTCGAAGGAAATTTGCTTTCACACCAACGAAACCGTTGGGGAACTTGAATTACTTCCGCCAAGTTCAGTTATTTCTGCGAATATCTGCATACTTGCAGGCATTTTCAGTGTTTGGCCACGACTGCAGACCAGCAGCATATTTGTCTGCATTGCTTGAATAGCCAGCATACCGAGACGACATTTAATTGCCGAATGTCGCAAGGTGAAGAAAGCGAATGCGTTTAAATAGCGAGGAAAAATGTTGAGAATGCCCCGGCGGGAGATGGGAATTCATTTGGCTTAGGGTCAACAGTTGGCAACATTTGGGTTTCGCTCTGCTTTTATTTGCAGGCAATTAGGTATATGTGCATATGTATATAAACAAATATTAATTCGAAATTTTTTACTTAAATACGTGCAGTTATATTAGAAAAATATTCCTGTTTTTGTTTTAAATACATACTACATATTTACCTAAAACAAATTTTTCTTTTTCTTTACTTACAGGTAAGCCAATAAAATATTTAGAAGCATGGCGCTATTAATTAGTTGTAAGTATGAATCGACATTGCAAAATTAAATGTAATTGATATTACAGAGCTCAAAATTTGTTCAATTAAATAAAATTTTAAATTATACAGCGAGGTAAATAACAGTTATATAATGCTGATTTTTCGGCTCAGCCTTATGGACGAAACCGAAGTGAATGAACTAAACATAGATGCGTCATTCGTACACCAATAGGTCAAATGTTCAGTTATTCTAAGCGGCCTCTTTAATGTCAAACCTAAACCAAGAACCCTTGAGAACAGCGCAAAGGAGACCAATTGTCCTATCCTAACAAAGTCACAAAACTCAGCGTAAAACTCTTATGAATTCTACCACACCTTAAAGCATGCCGCTACAAAAACAATGCCGCTGGAAAACAAATTTTTTAAATTTTTTGTGTATTTCTTTAGCACTCGAAAACGAATTTAAGAGCCACATTTCGAGGCGGAGCAGAAATCACAAAAGTGTTACGCTGAGTTTTGTGAGAACAGAGCGGCAAATCTCGTGAATTAACCCATTCACGACCAAGAAAAATACTACATTTGAAAAATTAGTAAAGCAGGGGGCATCAAATTTTTCCTTACCTAAACAGTAACTTGGAATGTATTCAACTATTTGATTTTAGTTTGACCAGAAAGTACCAAACCTTTTGAAAAAAAAAACTTATAATGACTACAACATTGTATTCTGATGAGACCACAACATAGTCTTAACTTAGAAAAGTTTTGAGCGGCTAAAAAATAATAATAATTTTTTTTTTTTGCTGACGGTTCTTGCGGTTTTTTTCTATATAAGTAGCAAAATTTAGCAAAACTGTAGTTGACTTTTTTTATATTTCACAAACGGTCTTGGGCATATTTTTGCCACAAGAA
>NW_023477042.1:0-2888 GCF_013731165.1 Rhagoletis pomonella
TCCTTCTATTTTTGTCCATCATTTGTATGGAGTCGCGGCACTGTGCGGCAGGAAGGCATTCAAGAGTACGCCCGCTAAGCGGCGCTTGAGGGGCGTGTGTGCGTATGTGTGTGTGGAAATTTGAGGGCAAGATGTCTGTGAGGATGAGTCTGTACTTGGAAGTGGGTTGATATTCGAGTATCTGGTATGGAGTGCTTAAGCGTTCGAATTTTTGAATCGAATCGAATTTTGATGGTTTCCTTGGCAACTCAGTGGTGGTGGTGGTTACAGGTGCAAAACTTTCTTAACATACAAATTATATTTGCGTAACACAGAAATATTGTATTTGTTTGCTTATCTATGTACATTAGGGTGGTCCTTGAATGTAGGAAGCAAATTTTTAGATTAGATTTGCTATGCCTCAACCCCTACGTCGATGCTACTGTAGTCGAGGATATTACATATAAATTTTGGTCCCGATTTTAGACGGTTAAGACGTGTCGCACGGGGTTTGATTACCTCATGTAGACGTCTTAACCGACTGCAATCGGGATCAAAATTTATTTGTGATATCTTCGACTTTAGTAGTATCGATTTGGGGCATTAAATAAAACAAATATTTTTAATTTTTTGGGTCTCCATAGAGTCATCTGGCGTTTACCCCCTTTCGACATGGCTGAACGGACTCCAAGCGTGACCAAAATCTATATTTGATACCTGTGAGACCGAAAAAAATCCTTCATTTGATTTTTTTAAGGACCACCCTAATGTACATACATATGTATGTATGTATGCAGATTTGTCGGCTCACTTGAAATCGTTTTACGCTGCTTGCAAGAGTAGAGCTTCTCACATTATGCAGCTACTATTGCAAGTGCAAATGCAAGCGTTTGTTAGTGATGCAACAGTTCAGTGGTACAGTGGTTTGAAATTAAAGAAATACCTGACGAGTGTTCTACAAATTTTCAAATCTAAAATAATTATTCTATAGGCAAAGTAATTAAATTATGCAAATGGAGGTTGAAATTGGTTAGATTATTTTTATATGAGCAGCTGTGGGTCAGTGAATTTATTGTTCTTTATTGTTTTCTCTGTGTAGATAAATGTACGGGTAGATAAAGACACAGGCTTACCGGAAAAAGAGACACTGCGGTCTAATTCGGTGCATATGCATTTACGATCGATGCGGCCCTATAGGTACCCAGGGAGTAGCCCATTGTAATTTATGTTTAATTAAATGACATTCGAGTGTAATTGCAGAGCCTGGCCTATCTATAGCCACTTACCCCCTCCCAGTATCTACGAAACTTAGAGTGGAGGTACTCAGTAATTGCGTTTCGCAAAGAGGACTAACTGAGTCTACAGAATGCATTCGGACCTAAAAAACAGTCCTTTTTCCACCAGTTTGATTATATAGTGTCTTCGTATGGTAATATGAACTACAGGGAGGCTCCGGGACACAATTGAAAGTGTCCTTTGTGACTGTCGGAGGAACCACATCCCCAAAACCCCATTTGCACTGGGTAAAGAAGGAATGATCAAGCCACTTATCTAATAAATCACCTTATGTGTGAAATAAAATTAAACGGTGCTATCTAGTTCAAAGCCAGCTGCCTTCTTCATAAGATGTATTTCAGCTTGAAATGTACTGCAATTTTTTGGCAAACGAGAGAGGACTGACGAGAGAGGAGCATGCCCTGAGAATAAAGATCAGTACAGGTTTCCTACACTGTATTGGATATAACATAATCTGCGAATGGTAGCTCTTTAGCACAAGGTACTAGGATATGTTCTAGAGTCTTCGTTCTTCTTATCCCCATGCAGTTCCTGCAAACTTCACTTACATTGATTCCCATTTTCTTCCGTTGCCTGTTAGGGCACCTATCATAAATCTACAGTCTCTTCGTGAGAGCAATAGTATGTATAAACCGGTTTTTTATGTCTTTTGCTAGCAATATCCCTTCGACAATCTCATATTAGAGATTTTTTAGTGGTTTTGGAATGTTACCCTCTTGTTCTAGATCTGCGTGAATTCCGATCAGGGCAAGCTCATTTACTATTTTGTTCCCTTGTGACCAGGAGTCCAATAAATATGCGTACTGCTAGTCTATTTATGGCCTCTCTGCTTCTAAGAACATTTCTTGTCGCAAATTGGTATGAGCTATGTATTTGCTTTAATCGCTGCTTGACTTTCTATGTATATGTTAACTTCAGACTTATTTCCAGCCACCGCGAAAAACCATGTCTGGAATATACTGCAGCTTAATGGGCTGACGAATATTTAGTAGCAGTATACTCCCGCTCCTACTCTATCTTTAATTTTGGAGCCATCTGTGGAGTAGCTAAATGTCTTCGAGATACATACATAGGTGTTATGCCTCTACGCAATCAGTATCAATCAGTCCCACGCCGGCTTAGTTGTAAGGCGTTTTGGCGCAAAATCGAAAGATGGTAAATTGAGAATTTTTTCTAGTGCAACCGTATGAGTTGTTGCCAATGCTCCTGTGGTACACAATAAGGCGAGATGCGGTTACTGGATGCCTATGAATGTAAAACCCCGATGACCAACTGATATTAAATTGGGGCGTTAGAGTCGACAAACTGGAAAGGAAGAGAACCAGTGACGAGTCGTCACATGCTACAGAGAGGGTAGAGAATCTACATATATGTTCGATTTTCTGCTGCTAGAAAATGGGCATCCGAGCAGGCTCAGCGGGCACAAGGCGAAAATCTGGCAATACAAGGTGCCTAAATTCCTCTCTCCACGCTTAAATCAAAGGCGGTCTATGGAGATTTTAACTGCTATCGATATACATATATGTTGGTCCAGAACTCTACAGTATTCTTTTTTTTTATTCTGTGCGCCGCAGCCGTGTGCGGACGTGTTTTCATTTGAGCTCTGTTGTCTT
>NW_023477043.1:0-2887 GCF_013731165.1 Rhagoletis pomonella
ATATTCGGCGCTTGGCAAGTTTGATTAATTAATATTATCGAATAGGCTATCGATGGTGCGACCAAAGTTAACTGCAACCTTAAACATTGGTCGCAAGTGTATTTTCGTATATGGGGCATTCCATACCAAAACGGACGGCGTTCACACTTCATGTGTTTGATTTGTTTAAAATGTTTAGGGTTGATAAATTAAATATAAATAATAAATAAATATGTAATTTGAGTTTGATTAATACATTTTTAAAAACCTTACAGCACAAAAACAAAAACAAATCCATTTAATAGTTTTCCAAATATCTCGAGAACGGGGCGAGCAGAAAATTTGGAAAAAATCACACATACACATATTAAAATTCTCTATGAAAAGGAATATTAAAAAAAAAAAATTCTTGAAACATTTTTCACATAGAAATTTTTTGATAAACAAATTAGTTTTAGTAGAAAATATGCCATCTCAAAAAAAATCACAACTCTGAGTATTGCGCAATATTTAAGTATAGTATTATGGGGTGCACTCTACAATAAAAAAATTTACAATTTATTTTAGATTTTTTTCGAGTATGTAGTGCAAGCCTTAAGCGTTGGCAAAATCGGCGTTTATTTTTTATTTTTTTGTTGTTGATTTTCTTCCAAAACGGTTTTGCGCATTTTCTTCCATAAGAGTTTTCTCTGCAAAAAGCCGTCAGCATAAAAGATATGAAAAATCAACGGACTTTTGCAGTAGCAGTGCAGTAGTAAAAATATTCTAAAAAAATTTGAAAATTTGTAAATTTGTAATGTACTCATTTTACTCAACTTCGGTGTAAAAAAATTCATAACTCAAATTATTGTAGAGTGCACCCCATAATACTATACCTAAATATTGCGCAATACTCAGAGCTACCATTGTGGTATTTTTTATTTTCTTTTGAGATGGCATATTTTCAAACACTATTTTTTTTTAATCAAAAAATTTGTATGTGGAAAATTTTCAAGAAAAAAAATTAAAAATTATATTTTTTTTATAGCGAATTTTGATGTATGTATGTGTGTTTTTTTAAAATTTTTTTCCTCGCCCCGTTCTCGAGATATTTCGAAAACTATTAAATCGATTTGTTTTTGATTTTGTGCTGTAAAGTTTTTAAAAATTTTTTGAACAAGCTGAAATTTCATATTTATTTATTATTTATATTTATGTATCAATCCTAAAAATTTGAAACAAATCAAACACATGAAGTGTGAATCCCGTCCGTTTTGGTATGGAACGCCTCATATACAGACAACAGACTGACGCATCGTATACAAATTTACTGACAACTACTATACAACAGGTATGTACACTGGTGACAGAAATAATAGACTCGCACTATTTTGACCAGTTTTGGCTATATTTTTTTGGGTTTATTTAATTTTTAAAATACAACAAACAACATATAAATCCACATTTCAAAATTTTACCAAAAATTATAAAAATTCAACAAATTTTCAGCAAAATTTCAAACTTTTTATTCCGAAATTTAAGAAAAACAAATGTTTTTATAGCTCATTCAATTTTAGTACAATAAAGTGCAAGTTTAAAGTGGCTAAAAAATACCGTTGATTTTTAATAATTTTGTTTTGCTGACGGTGTCACGAATTTTTTCCATAAAAATTATGTATGTATATGGAAGAGAATTGAAATTTTGGTGAAAAGTTGTTGAATTTTTATAATTGTGGTACAAAGTTTGAAATTGGGATTTATATGTTCTTTGTTCTATAACTATCTAGACTTAAAAAAAAAAAAAACTTAAACAAGTAAGAAAGTCTAAGTTCGGGCGGAGCCGAACATTAAATACCCGGCGCAAGTATTAAATATGTTTTTTCACCTTTCCGAAACCTTCCGCTAGATGGTAAGCCGGGGTGTATCAATTTTGAGTAAATTAGCGTCCTTCAATTTCGAAATATTGAAGTTTCAAGCATTTCTTAAATTTACCGTTATATGAGAAGCGGCCGTTATTTTAGTCCGATTTCAATAATTTTCAACGTTTTGCTTATATGTGGCAAGCACAATAACCACACCGAGTTTGGTACAAATTGGTAGAACGGTTACCGATATACATATATGTGATCATAAGTGGGCGGTGCCATGCCCATTTTCCAAAATTTTACCATAAACGTATTTCTTGGTAAAGAATTGTTGCAAGTATCAATTTTGAATAAATTAGCTTCAATATTTACTGATTTATCGAAGATTTTGTATTTCTCTAAATTACCGTTATATGGGATGTGGGCGTGGTTATTGTCCGATTTTAAAAAGTTTCGGCCATTTGGTATGCTGTACCAGGGCCAACAACTGTGCCAAGTTTGGAAGAAATTGGTGCAGCGGTTACGAAGATATACACATGTAACCATAAGTGGGCGTGGCTACGCCCATTTTCCAAAAATTTATAATATTCTTATTTTTCGTCGAAAAATTATTGTAAATATCAATTTTGAGCGAATAATCTCCAGTAGTTACTAAAATATCGCAGTTTTCGTATTTCTGAAAATTACCGTTATATGGGAAGTAGGCGTGGTTATTGAGCGATTTTAAAAATTTTCGGCCATTTAGTATGTTGTGCGAAGGCCAACAACTGTGCCAAGTTTGGAAGAAATTGGTGCAGCGGTTACCAAGATATACGCATATAACCATAAGTGGGCGTGGCTACGCCCATTTTCCAAAAATTTATAATATTCTTATTTTTCGTCTAAAACTTATTATAAATATCAATTTTGAGTGAATTATCTTTAGTAGTTACTAAAATATCGCAGTTTTCGTATTTCTGGAAATTACCGTTATATGGGAAGTGGGCGTGGTTAAAGTCCGATTTCGCCCATTTTCAATACCAACCTACCTTGGATTAAGGGAAACCTACATACCAAATTTCGTT
>NW_023477044.1:0-2887 GCF_013731165.1 Rhagoletis pomonella
GTCATTTGACGGTAACAAGAGCAAATTCAATTTAAATCTATTAAATAGCATTCCGAAATCAAAGCGAGACAGTCTAGTACCGTTTTTGTCAATGTATTGTGTACTTGAGTGCCGTTTTTGTATATGTGTTGTGTACATGTTTATTTATAAACGTATGTTTTCCTTTTCTTTCGTACGTGTTTATTGATATATCTGTACTGTAGTGTTTTCGGACGGTACTAGCTCTTACTGCCAATATAGGAGTATTACATCTATGGGAAAAATGTTAAAATTTCGGCATGTGACTGAAAAAAATGCTAAAATATACACAAATTGTGGTTTCCAAGATATATACGAAGTGATTAGCACAGCTGCATCCTTCAACTTGTCAACTCCCGGGAAATTCCCCAATTTGCAGTGAATTTCGGGTTAAGTGGCAATCGGGGAATGGATAATTTTTTTCGGGGAACTGGGTATATTATTTTTATATCTTAAAGTAACCAAACTACACGGATATGTTAATTTTTAACCGTTTTACCCTTTTTGGAGCGACATTTTTTCAATTTGAATCGCAACAAGAGTTTTCCCAGATATAAGCTATATACCAGATGAAAGCTAAGGTCTTGGGCTAAATTTGTGGAAACCTAGAATAAAATCGACTGACCAGCTTTTAGGAAATGCCCGAATTGTATATTTTCCCCGATTTTTAGTATTTAGGCGATGACGTTATGAAATATTTGTATTTTATAAACACAAAAGATAGCTTTAGATAGCTTGTTTGAAGACCCTTCTACTGATATCCGCATCAATGACATGGACTGAGTAGTGCGGCCTCAGTGGTAGTTTAAAATTGTCTTTTTCGAATCTCAGGCAGCAGCCACGCCCACAAAGGCATACGAATCAAAACATCCTGGAACAAAACCTTCTTAGTTTTTTTTGTACTTTAACTCCTGAAAGTTTGAAAAAAATTAAATGAAGGTCGGTACAGACGCCACATACGTACCAAAGCATCTCGTAGTGCAGACACGAACCCAAACACATTTACCTCTATATCTTTCCAACTAGTAGCCCGAACTTAATATATAAGGTATCGTTTGAAAGGTATTGGCAACACTTTAGCCTAATTTTTAAGAATTCGGTTAATCGTTTATGAAGCTTGAATACATTTTCTGGACACACTCTGCAATACCTTTCCAACGAAACATCAAACATGTCGATTGGACGTCTGGGTAAAAACTTCCAAATCTCGTGTATATATAAGCGAGTGATTTCACATGCTACTGGGGCTGCTTCCGTCACCCGCGTGCACTGCCATGCGCTGTGATAATAGTTTCAAGCGCAAATATTAAAAAATGTTCAGGCCTACGAACTGATTGTGGTCTAGGTAGAATGTTTGTACGTACATACATATGTAGGTACGCTTCATATACAAATAAATACAATTGGGAAAATATATTATGTGAAAAATTAAAACAAGCTCACATGCCTCTATGAATAAACACTGTCAAATCTAAACTTCCAATAAATATTTAGTTCAAAAAAAAAATCTACATAAATCTCCGTAAACCAGTTTCATCTATTTGAATAAAACCGGAACGTCGATGAGCATGTAATCATATAACTTTGAAACCCAATGAAATGGATGGTTTTAACTTTCAAGCTCTTATAAAATCCGACATGACCTCGCCTTGTGAATCTCAGGAAATCGAACACAATAATGGAAACTTAAAAAGCAATGAGTTAGTTTTTGGCTCGCAGCGCGTTACTCTAAATTCCAGCACACCTTATTCAGATGCGACACAGGTAAGTTTGCGATAAAATTTGTTATCTATATATATAAAACAAAGTCGTGTTAGTTACACCATTTATAACTCAAGACCGCCTGGACCGATTTTTATGATATTTGTTTTTTGAAATTGTCTACCTTCCGAATAGCAGAATAATTATTAAACAACCGCTAGGTGGCGCTGGAGTCGAGTTATTAGTAAAACCCGTATTTATAGTCCGATTCGCCTCATATTTGAGATATGTATTGACAATAGGAAGAGCAACCCATTGCAAAAATAAAAAGGCCCCCGCGTTGGAGTCGAGTTATTGCTAAAAATCGTGTTTATGGTCTGATTATCCTCAGATTCAAAATATGTGTTGATAACAGGAAAAAGAATTCTTTCGAAAGAATTGCCGCCAGGTGGCGCTGAAATCGAATTACATATGTATATGTAACGAAAAATCGTATTTATGCTCGCATTTATTTCATTTTCAAAATATATGAATTCACATATCGATGGTCCTCTGCAATAACGACACAACCCAAAATGCAAAAAATCAAATCCCTTATTGCTGTCAAGAGGCTCATGTCTCTAATCCTTGGCTAACCCATGTCTAATACTAACTAAAGTAAGTAGTAAAGATTATACATGAATAAGACAACGATTAAAGACATGAGCTACTTAACAATAGTACGAGTTTTTATTTTTTGAATCTTGAATTGTGTCGTTATTGTTGAGGACCATCGATATATTTATGACAGGAAAATATACATATGTTGTATACTTTTGCAAAAAAACAGAAATTCAGTGGGAAACCGCCGTTTACGAACAGCTGTTCCTTACCTAACGTTCCCAGAAGTAACGTGCCAAACTTTAGGGGAAGGTAGGTGGGGGGGTTAGCTCTCTGATAAACAAAAAATTTTCAGGTAAAAATGTCACCGTTTTTCATATATTTACATTTTTTCGAATTAAAAAAAAATCGTGCCTTTTCATGTGTTTTCTTTAACTGCCTCTCCATACTCAAATGCAATGTAGTTAAAATATATTAAGGAACCATCATAAAATTAGGACTATTTCTGGATTTTTAACTTTTTGATATTTTCTTCCCCAACTTTGACTATCTCGGGTGAAAAAAAAAT
>NW_023477045.1:0-2887 GCF_013731165.1 Rhagoletis pomonella
AAAAGATGTTTAAAAATAAACGCACAAAAAAGTAAATAAAACAAAAAATCAACAAATAAATAAAGAACTTGGCGCATTTTGTTAACAACGCCCACACGTGGCTATTCAGCGACTAATAAAATGACGAAACTAACCGCTCTTGTGATATACCACAAATACTAAGGTGACAGCTGGCCGCGAAAGAATTTGTTCAAATCTACCTTAAAAACAAAATACGAAATAATTTAAAGAATCCCGCAGTTAATCTGCATATCACAAGTCTGTGGAAAAAAATATATTAAAAGAAATTAATATGTACATATATTAGACCGGTTCGGTGTCCAGGCCGGGACGGCGTCTCCGCGCAGTTAGGGACTAAACGAGGTTTTAGACAAAGCAACTCCCTGTCAATGCTGCAAATTAGTTTGAGCTAGCGGTGAACGAGGAAGAGACAAAGTGTCTCCTGTCAACATATACCTATGTAAGTAGTCTGCGCGTATGGGAATGCAGGTCATTGTTGGCAATTACAACAATTGTTGAGTAGTGAAGAACTTTGTTTACTTAGAACCCAACAGTAACACAACCAATAATGCCAGGCTGGAAATCAAGCGAAGCATAACTCTTGCCAACAGGTGCTCTTTGAGGCTTTATAGGCAATTGAAAGTCGATGGGCAAAATAATCACTTACAAGCCTCTTTGCATGTTCGTCATTTTATATAGCCTAGAAACGTGGACGCTGACAGCCAAAGCTGCAAAGACTTTGGGGATTTTGGAGAGAACAATTAAATGCTAGTTCTATCGTGTTGTTTGCGTGGACGAAGGGTACCGAAGAAGATCGAATAACGAACTCTATGAGCATGACATGGACATAGTTAATCGTTTAAAAACTACATAGATTGCGCTATCTTCAACATGTCGTACGTCTGGTTGATGATGCTCCGGTGAGAAGATCCTTCGATCGACTGGGGCCCGACAATATTGGTGCACAACGTAAGCAAGTGCGCCTACGAAAACAATAGAAGGGCAACTGCAGAAGGATGTACCTTGAATGAACAACTGGCGACACTTCTCAAAGGAGTCGGGAAACGGGAGAAGTTATTTCAGTCCATACGAAAAACGGTCGTAGTAAAAAAGGGGGAGAGGAAGAACAGGGAAATAAGTCTGGTTACGGTAACTTATACTTGACTAATGTATGACCAAGGGGTAGTTTAGCCACTATTACAGCATATCGCCACTGTGGCTCAAGATGGTTAGGACGCTCTAACAAATTCAATCAGACGACGCATTAAATACGTCCACTGACAAAGTACAGGCCGTCTCTTAGCTACTACTCGGGGCATTCTGAGTGTTAATAACGAAGTGGCTAGTTTTTTGTCAAAATTCATAATGAGTGACAAGGACCATTTCCGTCTTGGTGGAGACGTGTACAAACAACATTTTAATTTCTGAAAAACTGAGAGCCCAAAGAAGAGCTATAATCCAATCCAATTTTGCGGTAAGAAGTTTACTCTGCAGGGGTCAATGCAGCTCGAACAATTGCTGTGAATGGTGAGCAGTACATAGTCATTGATTGGTTAGTTACTTATCTCACAACTGCATGAATTGGGAGTGGAGAACATATGGTTTCGTTGCAATAGCATATAGCAGAACAAGCTACCAAATTCGCATTCTTAGACCGGCGTTTTCAAGCCTGTGTGCGTGCCATGTGAATGCATAATGGATGCGCTTTTTTTTTAAATGATATCACTTTCAATGCGTAATGCAATGACATCGGAAGGTTCCAAAAAAACCACACCATTTTCTTGCCTTTCATCCAAAAGATGTAGCCAAAGAAAAGTAGCTCATTTATTTTGGGCCACTTTGTATTTGCTGCTTATAAGACCACGTCGTAATTGAATTCAAGGGCAGAAATGAATGGTCAGAAATATTCTTATACATATCAACACTGCGCCCCGATCAAAACCTTTGTTATTAGTATACCCTCAAATCTATCCCTCAGCGGTATCAAAAATGATTCCATCCTACCGAGTCCCGAAAATAATTTTCGATTTACAGATTTGTCATAGCTGGAGTGCCAAAAAATATGCTCAAAAGTTTAATTGTATAAAAAAATTAGTTGTGTCGTTTTTATGCATTAATCAAATAGTTTTTAAGGTAAAATTTTAGGTGAAGAGTTAATGATAGTGTTCATTTTGACTAGATTCGCTATGACGTGACAGGATAATTCTGGCTAATCAAAGTCTTTCGTAAGACAAATAAAAGACAGATGGCAAGATGATTCGAAAGACTTTTGTTATTCTAGAACAAAAGTCTCAGCAAAAAAATTCTTTTATTCACCACTGGTGGTGAAAAGCCATTTTAAAAGAAAGCACTTGTATATCATTTAGCTCGAGCCGGCACAAAAGTCGTAATGGCCGAGTGAGCAAAGAAGAGGGGTACCATTCGAGAGATCCGAGTTCGAGTCCTCGAGCAGCAAATTTGTTTCTATTTTTTGATGCGATTTTTTTTTCTTAAATTATTTTTCTTTTAATTAAAAAAAAAAATGTTATTGTTTCATTTAATTTTTAGGAACTTAGTTTTTCTTTCTTTCTTAAATGAGATTTTATTTTCTTTTTTTAGTTTAATTTTCTTTTAATTTTTAGACATTATTTTTTAAAAAAGAATTTTTTTAAATTGCATTGAATTTTTAGAAACATGTTTTATTTATTTTTTCTCCTCTAATTTAATTTTGTTCTTTAATTCTTTCTTGTTCTTTTAATTTTTATATTTGTTGCTTTAAAAAAGAAAATGTATTTATTTTTTTCATTTATTAATTTTTTTTAATTTTTTTTTAATTTAATTTTTTTAAATGTAATAATTTTTTTGTCAATGTTATTGTGGCTTGTTAACATTTTATTTTTAATATTTT
>NW_023477046.1:0-2886 GCF_013731165.1 Rhagoletis pomonella
TAGAAAACAAGTATAAACGCCTCATTCATTTGACGCGAAGTGAAAATAGGCTGATTTTCTTTATACAGCCCGTTTGAAATTTGAATTATTGCTATAATAAATTACAATTATTGTTTGTTTCCACTTCGGTCAACCGCGCAAATTATTTATTACAAAAAATGTCGTATAAAAATAGCAGATTTTGTTTATTTTTGAATACGACTTCATCGAGTGCGCTTTAACGACAGGGGTATAAATGCTTTAAAGAAATATATGTTGAGTCCAATCGGTTTTCTGTTAATGCGTTTCTTGTGTAGGTATACACAAGGTAACAGTTTCGTTTACTGTGCACGTGCTTGGAGAGCACGCAGTAAAAACGTCGGCAGTGAGAGCGTTAGTTGTAATGGCACCAGCAGAAGAAGCAGCAGAAGCAAAAGAAGTTGAAGAATTAACGTTCAAGGGCGACTTATTAAGGTTGTCCACCCTAGCTTTTGAACGCGTAATAATCAAATTGTTATTATCACCTGTATCATTACTAGGCGCAATGCTGCTAGCAGCATTCTTGATAGAAACGTGCGATATATTTAAATTTTTTGGATATTCTGGATTATGCAGGTTCGAATGTCCTCCAAAAGCAGTTTCTATTTCTTTTAGTGAACACAAAGCACTACTTATTTTAGCCAAGCAGGACGAAATAGATACACAGCTGCAGGTGTCACATCTGAATATTAGATTTTTATTAGAGTTGATTACTTTGAGGCAAGCGGAATTTAGTTTTGCCCATTTTAAATGAAAGTTCTGCGAACAAAGTCCACAAGTAATAAAATCGCCGCTCGCACACAGCGAGTTACAATTGAAACACAAAAATATCGCACACGTAAATATGATTAGGAACGCGACGGAGCTGCGAAAAATACTTATGCGCTCAACGATGGTCGTTTACATTATACCTTTGTTTTTCAGTCAGCTGCCATATCATGGTCAACAAAGAGGCAGAAAACTGTTGCATTGTCGAGCACTGAAGCGGAGTTGATATCTATTGTAGCTGCTTTACAAGAGTCTGTGTGGCTAAAGCATTTGGAAGCTGCCCTACAAGACATCTACCGGTCATATGACTGGTCGTCTGACTGGGAGATCTGCAGCCTTTTGGCATCATATTTTACGTCAGAATTGAAGGGATTTCTGATAAATCTGACCAGTTCTTTTGTGTACATGTGATTTTGCATACCTTTTCATCATATGGCCTTGATAGATGTTAACTTAAGGTCTCTGTTTTACTGCCTTAAAATTGCAGGGAAATTTTTACAGCGTTTTTTATGTGTATTGGTTTTTATTTGAGTGTATTGAGCATCGGTCGGTCTAAAATGTCCTTTTCTTGTAGGGTGAGCTGGTTCCGAAATACGAAATAACGATAACTATATTCTGCGACAACAAGAGTGCCATCCAAGTGGCATTGAATAACTCCTACTCACCACGCACTAAACATATAGACATAAAGACGAAATTTATTCGGCAACTTATCGAACACAATCAAGTAGTTTTGAAGTATTTACCTACCAACGAGATGGTTGCAGACATTTTAACAAAAAGCCGCTAAATTTGGTCCTGCCGCTAAATTTGATCTTAAATAACTTAAATAAGCAAAAATAGTTTTATTACAATTTCGAATTATTAACCCACATCAATATTTCTGTAAAGCGAACGCATAGAAATAAGTCGTTCAGGAGGGTGTTATAAAGTGAACAACTTATTATATATAGCTGGTCACCTTATTGACTCTTACACTTTGTACAACCCTGTAATATATACATATACAAATCTGTAATACACGTGTTGTACAAATGTTAGAAAAAGAATTTCTTTAATCTCTTTGTACTTATTCTCACTCTCACTTTAACTGCTATTGAATAAAGACATATATTATATTAAAACAAGTTCGATCCTCGTTCCTTATATCGACGCGGTGGAACATCTCTTTTATGTCCCCACACACGCAGAAATTGCCCTGTCAAAATTTTAATAGTATTGACAGCAGCGGTTTTGGCTGATACTCATTAGGCCCTTTCATTAGTATCGAGTTCAACGATTCACCATCTCTCATTGCCGCGGCGTCAAATACAAGCCGCCTTTTGTCATAATTCTTCACCACAATATGTGCCAAGTACCATGTGCGCTCGTTAACTATCGCAGATTCAAGCGGTGTTAATTTGATGGCATACGACTTTCTAACATACTTATTCCGAAATTCTTTGTTTATACCACTTCGTACACTTAGCATCGTTCAGCATGCGCCTTTTGATAACCTCTAATCGTTTCAGTGCCATACTGTAATTTTCGACCAAAAGAAACATTATCCCTTTTCCATAAGAGCCCAGTTTCATACTTATGCCCCACATAATTTGTAGGTTGCCTTAAAATAGCTTTACCCCCTATGTCAGCTGTTGTATTCACGCGCGGCAGCGCCGCTGGTTTAAAATTCTCCCATTCAAAATAGTCTGTCATTTGTTTATACAAATCTATTAAAATGTCGTTGTCAGTGGCTACATGGCCAATCGCAGCATCCTCACATTTGGGCTCATTTGACCCGAAAAACACCCAACCAAGTTTCGTTTTGTGCGCAATAAACCGTCGTCGAAATTCAACATATTAAACGGCCGTACCAAAATAATGTGTAAGCCGTACCAAATTAATAAATAACTGCGCTGTGACGTTTTTATAATCTCTAATTGGAATATGTTTTAATTCATTGTGCTGCTCGACAATTTTGCCAAAGTTCAGCGACTGGGATGGCACAACAGTAGGTTCATTCCTTATCTTTTTGGACTAAAATCTGAAAAGTGTCAAAATGCCAGAGCATAAGCAAAATGCGCTCACTAAAAGAGAATAACAGGAAAAGTAAAGGAACGC
>NW_023477047.1:0-2885 GCF_013731165.1 Rhagoletis pomonella
CGAAAAAAAATCTCAAAAAACCAATGAGATTTTTGAGTTACTTAAAAGTTACACAATTTATATCAAAATTTAATAGGTTATAAAACAGACGAATTTTTTCCAGAAATTCTGATTAAAAAGTTTGAAATATTGACTTTCTGAAATTTTTCGAATTTTTATAAATCAAGTACAAGTCTACAACTTTTCTCTATGGTTTTTTCTTAAAATAAATTAAAACAAAAAAGAAAAAAAATAAAAAAAACTTGTGAACTCGGATTTCTAATTATGAGGCCACCAGTGTATGTAAATATAATAATATTCTTCAGAAAATTAAAAGGTACCAATTCACTTTCTTAACCTAATTCTTAATCTACTTTTAGTTTTTCTTAACCTAATTTTTTTCAAAAAAATTATTGTGGACCGAGTGCCCTGGCCAAATTGTTTATGGCATCAGCACAGGCTTTCAACCCCTCTCCGTATCCGCGGAGTTCCCCCGCCAGCTGGAATGGTAGGTCCACCAGTCTGGGGAAACTTTCTGACAGCATCTATGTATTTTAAAAAACAATCATTAAAAATTCCAAAATCTATTAATAAAATATTTACTTTCGTTGCATCGGCTTGCGTTTTGGCAATTTCCAAAAATTTATTTTGGACGTCGATCTGCTCCTCCTCTCTCTTTCTCTTCAATCCTCTGCGCGGGGTTCTGAGTGTAGGAGTTTTTGGAGTTTCCGGACGCGTCTCCTCCTCTATCAAACCTTCGCACTCCACCACCTCATCCAGAAAAACAATCTCCTCACCTTCTTCCATGGCCAACTGGAGCTCCTAATAATGAAAAAGTGGTTAATACTGAGTCAGAAATAAGTCAATTAAAACTTACCAAGTTCATTGGTACATTTTCTGCCACAGACTCATGGCCCTCAATATAATTGCTCCCGATGATGGCCACAACCCGCTCCTCTAGCTCTGTTAAAGGAGCTTGCTTAACGGGCTTGTTGCCGGTTAACGCCTGCTGCCTTTTCCTATCGCGCACTCGAACACTGGTTCTGCTCTTCAAATCGCGCCATACCTATTTACGTAAGAAGAAAAAAGTATCATTAAAAATTAACAGGTACAATGTTCCAAACAATGAATGCATGTACACACAACTAACGAGACTGTGCAGTGACAATGCATGGGATTGACTCCACTTGTATATATACTTTTATAAGAAAACCGATATTCTTACGTTAATAATTATTTTCACAAACGACAGACCTAAATAAAAGTGATTAATTTTTCCCAATTCACCAGTTCATACGCACAGCACCGTTGCTTGCTGGTACGTTCAAACTTAATGGGCTTATTACTTACTGTGCGCCACTGTTCGGCGGACTTTTGAGCACCTCCGATGGCATTTAGCTTGGAAGCCATCTCCTCCCACTTCTTCTCGTGCTCCATCTTCCCGTGTAGCCGATGAAACTTCCCACCGGCTAGTCCCGGGTTTTCCAAAAAGAAGTCCAGCATACCACTCAACTGCTCCATTGAAGCGCGGCTCCGCTTGTTGGCTGCTTGGCTAGTCGAGGCCATCCTGCGATAAAAGAACAATAGCTAGTTAAATTATTTATTCATCAATTTATTGAAATACTTACATTTTTAAGAAGAATATGTGGTAAATTGCGTTTTTTTTCCTATTCCCTTTTGTGCTTTTCGTAGATTTTGACATTTCGGATAACAGAGGTGCCACTTTTTATCATTTTAAATAAATAGCAAAAGTCAGCTGTTTAGTGTTGTTAATGGGTACGTTAGAGAATCGTACAATCGTTACTGCAAACAACAAAAATTGTTAGTTTACAACTCGGCAAGTAGCGTTGTTAAAAGTTAGTGAATCGCACTACAGGTGTGCCACAAGGTAGTATCCTTGGTCCCATCTTATTTATAATTTTCATCAATGATGTTGGCTTGCACCTAAAGCACGCAAATTATCTATTGTATGCAGATGATTTAAAACTGTTCAGCAGGATCTCTTCTGAATCGGACGCCCTGCTTTTGCAGGAAGATCTGAATGCTCTTAACGCTTGGGCTATTCAAAATAAATTGTGCCTCAATGGTAGTAAGTGCTGCCACATAACGTTCTCCAAGTCTATGAATGCGCGTGCGTCTACATATTTGGTTTCTAATGTAGCTCTTGCATCGGTTCGGGAATTTCGTGATTTGGGAGTAATTTTTGACTCTTCCTTCACTTTTGTTAACCATGTCAACCATATTATACCGAAAGCATATTCTAACTTGGCCTTTCTTCGACGCTATGCGAAGGATTTCAAAGACCCCTATACTAGGAAAATTTTGTTTAATTCTTTAGTGCGATCAAAATTAGAGTATGGCTCGGTTATATGGAATCCCATGTATAAAACACACTCTGTTAGAATTGAAAGAGTTCAACGCAAATTCACACGATTTGCTGTTCAACCTCTCAATTTTATTAGTCCTCTGCCACCCTATCCTGCCAGGTGTATGTTAATTAATGTTCAGCCGCTCGATATTAGGCGAGCTGTTCAAAATCTAATGTTTATCTTTGACATAATTTCCGGTGCCATTGATTGTTCAGCTCTTCTTGGACAGATATGTTTTAATATCCCTAATAGAGCTCTACGCTCTACTAATATTTTTTATATTGGTATTCTGAGATCGAATTATCTCAAATTTGCCCCACTTATAAGAGGGCTCAACGAGTTAAATCGCATCTGCAGAATTATTGATCTCGATTTCGCAATGTCAAGGTCCCATTTCAAGGCAGATATTGAATCTTACTACCGAGATAATCCGCCATTGATTTAATATTTTATTAGTTTTAAGTTTAAGTTTAAGGAATCTGTAAATCTAGTCAGTAAGGCTTTTTGCCATTGACTTAATAAATGAATTGAATATGA
>NW_023477048.1:0-2885 GCF_013731165.1 Rhagoletis pomonella
AGTCTGTATATTTATTAATTTCTGCACTTGAATTTGTATACGAACATACATACGTATGTAAATAAAAGCTGATTAAAACAAATATTTTTGCTTAGTTGCTATCTTCAACATCTAGTGTTGAAAATTTTAGGAGCTCAAAGTTTAGTTTTGTAATTAATAAATTTGACAGCGATTTCTTTGAAAGTTTTGTTCGCAGTTTAGTTAATACAAAGAACGTAAATGTATAAGAAGCGACAACTCGTTACTTTGAAAATGTGCCGCGACGATTTTGACCGTATCTGAAAGGTTGAGATGAGGAGTTCGTCTCCCTTTTGACTCTGTCCGCGGCAGATTTTTGATTTTCGCCTCGAATGCGGAAAATGTCAGCAAAACAGAAGAAAAGCGGCAAATGTGAATTTCGGTGATTGTTTTGCGCAAGTTGTTGAAAAGTGTATTTTAATATAGGAAATAAATAAAAGAAGGTGTAAAATATATAGTATTCAGTGAATGTGTAAAATACTGAAGTGCATGTATGTGAAAGTGTCCATATTCATAATAAAGTGTTTGTAAGTGCGAAGTGTTTGTCAACAAGTGTCGATTGTTGGTGTCTGTGCATAAAAGTGATCAGTATTTTAAACAAAATCAGTGTACTTTTATATAAAAATGCATTAGTTTAATAAGAAATCTATGCATTTATATATGAGTGTACTTATGTTTTGTTTTCATCTGGAAATTTACATATTTAAAGTATGCAAAAAAATGATGTGTGGTAGATTTGATGGATAAAGTGTGTATACAGCGGCTTTATTACAAAACCAATGTTTATTATATACAGATGGCATAAGTTTAATTTAAATCTATGCATTTATACATGAGTATGCATACATTTTGTTATTATCGGGCAAGAATAAATGTTTTCAAGTTTTGGTTCATAAGCATGCCAAAAATAAACGCGTAAATGCGAAACCTCAGTTGTCTCCGTCTTTCTCACATCCTCCGCCTAAAAAAACCTATAAATATGAAACATAAGTTGTCTCCGTCTTTCCCACGTCCTCCGCCATATTTATCTTGACAAGTTCTTAAATTCCTCCAAAATGCCGCGTCCTGACATATTTACGCACATACATATGTACGCTTACAGTAGGCTGCTCCTAACATGAACATCTTGAAGCCCATTTTGCTTATTACCGAAAATTTTCTAACCAGCAAATTCTGTTACCAAACATTGTTACCACAAGTCTAATTATCTAACTAATATTTTAATTTATTCCGCATTTCAGCTATGAAGTTTTTTAGAAATTCTGTTGTTGCATATTTCATGGGGTAATATTTTGTTACCTGCTTATGAGATGCAAACAAATTTTACCGGTTACGAGAGTTTGCAGAATGAGAAAAGGGTTAAAAAAAGAGAGGAACTATATTTTTCGGTAAAAAAAAATGACCAACGCAGAATAGGCTTGTTAATGTACGATTTTTTGTGTTTATCGCTTTTGATGATAGTAAACAAAATTTGTGTTACCAACGGAGAATAGGTCTGTATGTATACACTCACTTATACATGCTTCAGAGCTTTGCAATTATCAATAATGCAAAATAATTAAATTTTTTGAATTCGTATACATGTTGCTCTTAGTATCTAGAGTCAACTGTAAACAAATCGTAGGCGATCGGTTTACAAAAATTTTAAAATTGATGACCGAAGCTGGTGAAGGCAACCATGTTGCCAAATTCCATTTGTTGTAAAACCACTTATGTATGTGATTTCAGAAGTTTTGAGTTTACAACAATATATCATGGGTAATTTTTGCAAAAAATTTATGTTTATTTTGTTTTTTTATTAAAATAAAATCTTAAGCAACTAGTTAATTGTTTAAAAGTTAGAAGGAGCACTGTGATTTAGAAATTTAGAGAAATAATTGCTAAGATCGAGATAAGTTATTTTTGCAAATGTCCTCAGATTTTACTGCTGAGTTGCAACTTTTCATTTGACTGGCTGTGATTTCTTCAATTTTACATTTTAGAATTTTTGTGGCCCTCGCGCAGAAGTTGCGCTTGTGGGTGATGAGTTTGCGGGGAGAAGTATGGTCATTGAATTTATGAATGAATGAGTTTGACCTTGAAGAATATGCGCATGCGTTTATGAATGAAATTGTTACTGTTGTGTTTTAGTCGCATATGCGCTTTTACATACATATGTATGCACGTACGCGTATTTGCATGAATGTGAAATGTTTGGAGGGAAATCGTATGAGTATATTAAATAAATTTATTGATTACAAATGTACATTTGGTTGATATCAAAAGGGTAATTTCATCCATAAATTACAACTTTACAACTTCCATACTAAAGAGGAAGCTTATAAAGGTCTTGCATAGCGCATGTATTTAATTCACTTATATTTGTTTAAAATTATAAAATAAAGTAAATCTATGCACATGCGCATGCAAATTGTTAAATGCCGTCAGCAAATAAACAAAAAGAGCTGCGGCCATGTTTTTTTTCATTTCATTTTATTATTTCTATCATCGGTCACTTTTTCTTAACGTTCTTTATCGCCGCGAATCCATATGTGCGGCGAATTCATTTACGAAAATGGATGTTAAAACGGACGCGAACTCCTCATCTCAACCTTTCAGACCTCACTCGCCGACTTTAACGAGTTGTCGCTTCTTATACATTTACGTTCTTTGGTTAATATTGTTGGAAGTGCACTGAACGCTCTTTCAACAGAGACTTGTGTTGCAGGTATGGCTAGTACAACTTCCATTAATTGTAACATATCGGCATCATTCCGATATAATTTTCGAAAGTTGTCCAAAATATTGCTATCAAATGACTCCATTTCCCTATCGCAAAGTTTAGCTAGTCTTTCCTTAAAGGCCATTTCTCCTCTTTGTGGTGTTGG
>NW_023477049.1:0-2885 GCF_013731165.1 Rhagoletis pomonella
GCTGCCTTATATCCCTGCAGTGAAATCCCAAACTAGTCAGGAAAAATACTAGTTTACAACTAGAATTCCCTGACAGAAACCGAACTACAGTAAAACCCGCTTAAGTACCTCACGGAAAATGTCAGCTTTTTGAGGTACTTAGGCGGGTTTGGTACTTAAGCGGGTACTTAAGCGAACATAATTTGTGATGTAGTTACATCTTCTTGTTAACTTACATAAATAAGTCCTTGAATAAAACATGAACATTTAATGAAGTATACGTAATTTAAAACCAAGATCGTAGATTATTTAAACACGTAAAAGCATAAAGGAAAACCTTATTAAAAAAACAGATAAAGCAATTTTCTGTTATTTTCACAAGAATTAAATTAAAAAGTCATTGATTATACATATTTATACATACATACAAACAGGGCGTATCATTTTGGACCAAATTCAAAATGATATTGTTTGCCACCTATGTATGCTTATATGTATTTCAATTTTTAAAATCTTTCAATTAAAAATAATTCATTCCCTAACAAATACCATAGAAACTTAGAATATAAGCGGGTTGGGTACATAAGGGGGGAGGTACTTAAAAGAGGGATTTTCTGCAGAATACATTAAAAAATTCACGGTGCCCAATAATATTGGGAACTTAAGCGGGTTAGGTACTTATGCGAGGGGGTACTTAAGCGGGTTTCACTGTAGTTCGAAAATGACCAGACTTCACCAAGTACAAAACGATTTATTCATGCACTGTTTTATTTGACTTCGACAGTTTAATACAATAAAGTATACAAAATATTATAACTTTTATTTGGGTATACTGTAAACCATTAAATCTTATAATGATTAATATTCGTAATGAATATTAATTAAATCACGTTTTCTTGGATAACCGTTTAATAATCAAACACCGATATTACCACCTTTTTAATGATTAATAATTAATTACTTAAAAAAATGTTAATTAATTCATTAATTTTAATTACATCATTATTTTGTTATGTTTGATCCTTTTCAATTATTTTTGATTTTTTTTAATTACATGTTTAATATACATAATTATAAGATAAATTTCTATTATCAATCAACAAGCCAAACTATATACAAAAATTAAGAATATTTAATAACTGCTTGAATTATTTATTTATTTTATTCTTATCCAAATCTCAAATTTTAAACATTAATTATTACTTTTATAATTTTTTTATAATAATAGACTGAAATGTGCAAAGTTAATGAATTTAATTTATTTTAATGAAAACTTTTATTTTCATTTTAGTTCACACAAAAATGTTCTAAAGAATTAATTTTATTCTTAACTAAACTGTTTTCTTTTGCTTATTCAATATTATTAAAAAAGATAAAAATATAGTATTTATTGTACCTGAAACCTTTTACTTTTAATGACATTTAATGAAAAATGCATTTAAATTTATATTCGAAAGTTTGAAATATCTATGAATTTTTTTTTGCTTTTAATTAATACTCAAAAAATTTCACACTAATTATTGGTAAATCTAAGGCTGCTAAATAAAAATGTGTAATATATTAAATGTACTTAAAACTTTTTTTTATTGTATATTCATGAATTTATTTTATTTTTTGACTTCCAAAGTAGTGGTTTTGGTCCATAATTAGACTAGTATTTTTCTGGCTTTTTGAACTAGTATGAGACTGGTATATTTCTGACCGAAATCTGACAATTACCATCTCGTAGGACATCTACATGTTAAAAATACCAGTTGATTGCATGGAAAAAAGATAGTTGGCTGACTAGTTGGGCATGCGGTTCATACTAGTTGTGAGGTAGTTTACAACTAGTTCATTTGACTACAGGGATTTCACAATGTTGCCTTTATTCGTTGAACGTTTTATGTGTTGGTTCTTTGGAAGTATTTACATATATTTTGGAGCAATTTGGCAATTTATTATTTGCTTGCAACATTGTTTTTTTTTCTAAAATTTCCCTTTGAATTTTTGTGGAAAATTTGTTTTTTTTTAAAACTTTCCGTTTGAATTTTTGTGGAAAAATACTATATAATTTATTTGTGATTAAAAAATTAATAATGCCTAAGCCAAGCTGTGTATTTGCAGAAAAAAGTGGACTTACGAAGGCGTCCGTTTGTTCAATTCACCAGTGGAACAGGTTAGACTGAATAAGTTGGATATTTCAAATATTTAATGGCGAAGTAATTTCTTGCACCACCAACTTCTCCGAAAAATTATTATACCACAGCCATGAAATAGACCTTCCAATAAATGTGAAAAAGCTATTTTTTAAATGCAGAATGCATTTCCGTATCAATTATTTTAATAGGCGCTTGAAAGGCTAAAGGTATAATCGATTAATCTTTATAAACCTCGCATATATACCTATTTAAATTTATTTATTTAAACCTTATAACCATTAATATCACGTGTTGCCTTTTTGTATTCACGTTGCTGATTTCATGTATCTAATTTCATCTCTACATAAAATTATCAAAATTTATCTATCCATCTGTCGGTGTATGTTTGGAATGATTCTTTGTGCAAAATCTTTTTTACTAATTTCACCATTTTAAAAAGTGTTTTTGCCTCAAGACATTGAGTTGTACGTCACCGTCACTTTTAATTGGTTACTGCATTGTCTACTTTTATTAAGATTTTTGTATGCATTTGTCGCTGAGTCCTTGAAGTATTATTTAGGAAAAATCTTGTTTACTAATTTCCCCATTTTTACATGTTTTTCTGCCTAAAAATATCAGTTTGTGCGGCATTAACTTGATGTTTTGAAAAAAAAATTGTTTAGCTTCTACATAATTAAAATGGCTCTTTTATTTTTCAAATAGGGATATTTCAAAAGTAATTTCTTTCCTCTGTACCTGAAACGAAAATAGTTTTCAATCGATCAA
>NW_023477050.1:0-2885 GCF_013731165.1 Rhagoletis pomonella
ATGAAATTTTCAGGGGTGATTGGGGTCTGTGTGGAGGGTGCACATAAAATGAAATTTTCAGAAGTGATTGGGGTCTGTGTGGAGGGTGCACATAAGAAATTTAATGTGTGTATCATTGCACGTTTCGCAATTAATTCTGTTTGGCTTTACGTGTTTTTTTGGATTTTTATTATTGTTTTGCCGCAAGATTGGCAGTCCTGCCTTTTACTAATAAATAAACAGAAACAGCTGGCGAATGTTTACAATTATTAAAAAACATTGACAACAATTTAATTTATAATCTTATAACTGGAGTCTACTATCGCACCCTTTCCTCAAACGTGTATTAATTCAATATTCAAATAACGTATATTTATATAATTTGAAAAAATCTCCCTACTATACAAATATGTACAGCAATATTAACTAACTAGCGAATACCCGGCGTGCTTCGCTGCGCCTTAAAAGTAATTTTGTTTTGTTACTCCCTCTCACAACATTTGAAAATATTAGTTAATATTGCTGTACATATTTGTATAGTAGGGAGATTTTTTCAAATTATATAAATACACGTTATTTGAATATTGAATCAATACACGTTTGAGGACAGGGTGCGATAGTAGACTCCAGTTATAAGATTATAAATTAAATTTCCAAGAGAAAGTCGGTTCTTTACATATTTTCAAATTACCTTCGAAAATATATTAACTCAAAAAAAAAAATAAACAATGCTTCATAGATCGATTTCTTTTAAATCTAACTTCATAAAGTTCTTTAAAAATATTTTGTAAATGAGGCCATAAGAGCTTAGGGGGAGAGTTACAACACAAAAATACATTTAAGGCGCAGCGAAGCACGCCGGGTAATTGCTAGTGTGGGTATCAAATTAAATAAGTTTCAGAAAGCCTGACAAATAGCATTAGGCAAAACTTACAAATCTATATAAAACCAAGAGAGGAAGAAAAAATAAAAAATAGGTATAAAAAAAATTAATTAATAAATAAAAATTAAAAAAAAAAATATGGATTAGGGCATGGCTGCTAACACCAAATATCTTCCAAGTTCATGTCTTCAATCTCCGGCAATAAAATACTGTTTGTCATACCTTTCTAGTCTCATGCCTCTAGTGCTTCAGCAGAATTTTCAATGAAAAAAGCCATGCCAATTTTTCCCCATGAGTATGGAATTGATCTTATATATGTATATATCCCCATACCCAGTTTTAGTCCTCTAATACAAATATATGCAGTTTGAAAAATTCGGTTTGTATGGTAGGTGCCACGCCCCTTTTCTATATCGAAACTTTTTTCAGCCTATAACCATCCTTGGAAAGTCTGCAGTAGATTCCTAAATTTCAAAAAAATCGGTACGGCCTTTCTCGAGCTTTGCGAACAGAAAAAAACGGCTTTCAAAATATATATTAGTATAGACTAGCCAATATCTGCTTGCTTTGCGGCTTAAAACACTATTAACGATGAAAATCGATGGATATATAAACAAGTTTGCAAGGGTTAAGTGAAACTGCAATAATTTTTTGTATGAAATACTAGCAGGAAATAATGTTACTCATACGCCATATCGTACATGACCGTTTGATCATGTTTAAGTTTGAATTTTTTTCATTCGCAATGCAAACTTAAAATGAAAATAACTTGACTAAATGACCTTATCTAAAAAAAACGGTGTACAGGTCTGTAACATACTACCCAAAATTAATTTTGCGTGTCTCGGCGTTTTTTGTGTAATTTTAGCGTCATTACAGTGTTATCATCAAAATTTAGCCATAGCAATGCAATTTGTTTATAAAACTCTTAGGTGGTAGGATCTCCAGTCTGACAGGGTTCGTAATTCAAGCGGAGTCTATCCTCATTTGTAACGCAGGATACCAGTAAGAGTACTTCAAAGGCTCCAGAAGGCACGCCATTTTGGGTGGAATTAAGGGTACCATAATATACACAATTAAGTCAGTGCATTTTTATAGATACGCAGGGATTAGTCCAAGAGAACAGCAGTGCCCAAGGTAGCAACAGTCCGGGCGGGTTATGCGTGCTTCGACATTTACGGGTCTCATCTGCCGCGAAGCGCGTTCGCGGTATGATCTGGAAAATTTATCCGTTACTGACTGAACAGATACAGTTTAAGTTATTCAGTTTTCTTAAAGTTCAATTAGTAAAACTACTTAGGTATAAGTTATTTATTCAAGGCAGTTAGCAACCAAGAAATTTATCAAAGCTATTGCAATTCAACAGTAAAAAAAATTTTTTTTTTTAGAAATTTTTCAATTACTTTTTAAATTACTTTGAGGAATGGAATTCAAAAAAAATCAATTACACTTTCAATTCCTTTCAAAGGAATTGGAAAAAAAAAATTACATTTTCAATTCCTTTCAAAGGAATTGAAAAAAAAAATTACATTACTAGCACGTAATTTATTCCAATTACAATATGAAATTCCTTGTAATGGAATTAAAGAAAAAAACAATTCCATTTGAAATTACTTCAAGTAATTGAAAAAGTAATCGATTCCTTTGCTGTAAACTGGAGGAATTGATTCCTAATTACAATTACTGAGGAATGTAATTGTAATTGTAATGTAATTGCATTTACCCAGCTCTGCCCACACCCCACTACAACCCAGCAATAGACACACAAACAAACACTATTGCACCTACACACCGCCGGCGGCAACTCCTATTCCCTCCGACAATCTGCTCTGTTTGTCAGTCCAGAATATACAGTAACGTGACATCAGTCCTGCCTCGGCTGGAGCCACTTTAGGGCGTGCTCAGGACTCCGCAACACGCGAGATTGGACGAGTGACTATGTGGGCCCCTGCTGTGCTGCCCAGTCGCATCCCCCCCCCCCGCGACGCCGCCAACCACCACCACAAGGCAGCACCCTCTTTTG
>NW_023477051.1:0-2884 GCF_013731165.1 Rhagoletis pomonella
ATTATCGGTGTTTGACGTTTGTATGTTTCTTGGCTGTAAACAAATCATAAAATTATATTACGAAATTTAAACAAAATATATCATATATGAAAATTTATAATAAGCAACCATTAAACAAGGCAACAGTGATTTTGTTGCGGCAAATTATAAAGCTGTTTTTGATAGACTTTTTTTATGCTGATTATGAGGCCGTAAGTATAAAGTTTCCATCACCTCCAGATTTTGAGAAAAAACGAGGTCAAAGTGTAAAAAAATCGCGTTTTTTTTTTAAATATTTTATAAGGTCTGGCACAAAAAACAAAAGGTGATAGAACCTTTAACTGGGGCTTAATTTAAAGCTATAACTCTCGGCTACTATCCCTGCACCTTGACCTGATGGTCAGTAAAAGTCATTTATTTAACAATATAAAAATACTGGAATAAATACTGTGCTATTGAAAAAAATAAATAAGTTTTGCCAAAATCAGTTTTTACTGTTAAATAAATAACTATAAGTGACCTTAGGGTTAAGGTTCAGGGATGGTATTTTAAGCGATTGTAGTCGAAGGTTCAAACCTTAATTTCAGCCCAAGTGGAAGGCTCTATCCCCTTTTGTTTAATTGCGGTGGGTACTCAAACTTCGCACATAATCAGGTTTTGCTGTTCAATAAATGACTATAAGTGACCATCAGGTCAAGGTGTAGGGATGGTATTTTCAGGGATAGTAGTCGAGACTTCTAGCTTTAATTTAAGCCTAATGCGGCCTTTTGATTCTTTGGTAGAGCTTCTAAAATATTGACCAACACATCCATGTGTTATAGATCATAAGAAGAAGCTTTCTTTACTAGGCTCATAATTTTATTTTTAATTGTAAGCTTTAGTAATAGATATGTATATAAATAAATAAAATTTCATAATAAAATGCTTTACTTAGACAGAACTATACATGTTAAAGCAATATTTAAACATAAAGTGAATTTTAAAGTTAAAAGTTACTTAAGAAAACGGCCCTACGTGTGTTTATATTTTCAATATTTGTTTTTTTTTGTTTTTCGATGCCGTCCCTGTTAATTTGGAACAGTTTTTTTCATTACATTGACTATCGATAGTACTATCGATGTTAGCGTTTGACACTATCGATAGTATTGCTGGAAACTATCAGCGAGTAATGATAGTTTTTTCTGAAACATAGAAACTATCGATGGTAGCACTATCGATAGTTTTACAACTCTAGCGTTTATAATTTCGGTGTAAATTTTAATATCGAAATAAATGTGTCAAAGTGCCATACCTGGCACTGCACAGCCACATGTTCAAGTTAGATAGGGCATTTTTGAATCGAATTCTGAAATATGGTGTTCTTGAACGAAATTCTGAGATAATAGCAGCGCTGCTGCACCGGTTCCAGAATCGGTATATGGTTTGGTGCTGCTCCGGTTTCAGAACCGCTATAAGGTTTTGTGGTGCTCTGCCGTAAGCTTTGCTGCTCCGCCAAAAGATGTCGCCGATCGAAATCCAAGTTTCGAACCCAGATAAAAGCCGCAAGATGTCGCTGATGACAAATGCGAGTCCAGAACCGGAATAGATCACAGGGTGTACCGCTGATGGATATCGAAGGTATCCGATACAAGGTGGTTTATATGTTGAAAATTGGTAAAGTGTATCGGTATACATAATACATACGTATTCTCATACATGCATCTATATGCAAACGTACATGCGTACATACGTATATACATATATAGATGCTCCACCCCTAGAAAAGTGTGTTAATTATGTTCACATAGGTAATTGCTAAGTATTTAATATGTATATGTATATGAATGGAAAGGCCTGTTGATGTTGATGATGAGAACAAATAAAATTTAATTTGAAATAAAAGAAAGTTTTATAATTACTTATTTATTTTGATAATAAGAATTTTAAACACAAATGTCCGCAATTATATGAATTATAGCTTTGTTGTTTATTATAATTATATTTAATGTTTTTTCCTAAATACTTTATTTTTGCTTAGGAGGCTGTAAGTTTCCAAAGCCATCGAAGTAATCAATCTCATTATCGTTTTTCCAGTAAGCTACCCAATGCGTTCCCGGACTCTTTGAACTATCTAAATTTATTATTCCACATTCTCTCTTAAATGGTTTACGGGGTAAAGTGTCACACATGAATACCCCTCTAAGATTTGGAATAAATTTTGAGTACTTTTTTAAGTCTACATCAGTAAGAGTTCTTCTTGGTAGCTTCATTAAGAGTTTTTTTTGGTATGGTTTTAAATATAATCCGAATCCCTTTTTATAAGGCTTTGAAAACATTCCTTTTCCCATTGAAATAGCTTCCATTGTATTATTATGACGTTTCGCCTCCAATAACTGCTCCTTTCCAGTTTTTATAGCATTGATTGTTTTAATAGTTCCTGCTGTACCACCAGATAGACTTCCAAGTGCTCCTAATGCTACGAATAAAGGCGCTATTGGGAGAAATCCTCCAGATTTAGGTAATGGTATTACACGTGGTGCTTTTATTATAGATTTTTTTCCTCTAAAAATATTATTTACAACCTTTCGTGAAATTGTTATTGCATCTTTTAAGTTATCGCTTTTCTTTAAATTTTGTTTAGCACTTTTTAAAGCATGTTTGAAGAGATGATAACCAGTTTTTGCTCCCACTTTCTTAGTTTTACTATAAATGTCCCCCAAACCGAATTTCGTTTTTGTCTTCATTATATTTGTAACTAACCAAGAATTTGTTTTCTCACTAAGATTGCTATCCTTCGCTTTAACTCTTTTCCAGGCCTTCTCAATTAAATTTTTATCAGCAATATGTCGGTTATCTAAATCTTTATTGTATAAATATGATATATCATGTTCTCTACAAGCTGTGTCTAGTAGATTAATCCCTCGAT
>NW_023477052.1:0-2883 GCF_013731165.1 Rhagoletis pomonella
TATAGTTTCAACTTTTTTTGGATCTACGGTAATTCTATTGTGTTTTACAATATGTCCTAGGTATTCTACTGAGTCTTGGAAAAAATGTGACTTTTCGTCAGAAATTCTCATGTTAGCATTGTGAAGTGCATTAATTATAATCCGTATGTGTTCCATATGTTCTTCTGCTGTAGATGAATAAATTAACACATCATCAATATAAACATACGCAAACTTTCCAATATATTCTCTTAATATGTCATCAACGCATCGTTGAAAGATTGAGGGTGCATTCCGGGTTGTTAATGGTCCCGACAGACGGAAACTAATGAGTCGTCAAGATTTTGACCAAGTTCTGACAGACCGAGAATTAAATGCATGGATCGCATTGAAAGCAGTCATTAAAGGACTTTTAGGTAAAGAACGCAAAGACAACTACAGGCAATCTGTTGCAAACATGTTGGCAGCTTTCGATGAAATTGGGGTTAATATGTGGTACAAAATTCATCTCTTGCATCAACATCTTGATCAACTCGCTCAACAGTTGCCAACTGAATCTGATGAGCAAGGCGACCGTTATCACCAAACTGCGCTTCCATTTGAAATAAGGTAACTATAGAGTGTGCATATTTTGAATTCCTAGATTTTTCTAATATCTTTGTCAGAGCGCACAATTTAAATATGTTAACGATTGAAAACTATTTTCGTTTCAGGTACAGAGGAAAGAAATCTCCAGATGCAATACTCGCTGAAATTTGTTGGTGGTATAAAAACACCTTTGAAGAAGAGGAAGACGAGGAAAAAGAGGAAGAAGGGGAAGACAAAGATGAAATTCCAGAATATCTGTTGGACGAAATTATCGACCTTTCTGATGATGATGACGATTACCAAGATATTAGAGAGAGCAGTGATCCACTGCCGCCTGCTAAACGGCAACTGGCCAAATCATTAATTTAATTTTTTTACTTAAAACTTTTCATAACTAACATTTCAAAATTATATTTTTTTCATATTTTTATAATTTCTTTTTCAATGTTTCTTCAAAACCAACACTGAAAAAATTGGTACATAAGAAATGAGAAGTAAATTAATATTAAGCTGGAAAACGAAAGTTTTGTATTATGATTGTTTTCTTTTCAAATGAAATTTATTGAAGAAACTGAGAAGCATATTATAGATCAAACAAAAAGTAAAAAAGACTTAGTTTTGTGGAAAATATGTTCAAAAATTTTCTAAATCAATTTTTATTTTTTAATTGTTGCGCAGATCTCTAGCAATAATTTGGCTTTAACAGATTGAAAAAGTATCAACTAGTCGACGAGTTATAGCCAAAAAACCATATAAACAATATGCTGAAAATCGGCATTTGACTGCAAAGTTCGAAGGTCGATTAAAAAAAATTCGAACTAACATAAACAAACGCCGCTATACGGGTCTTCTAATTTAGCCTCTATTTTCACCCCTCACTCTCAGAATCGACCTAACTTTTGCTAACCTGAATTTGTTCCACAGTGTTATTGGGTAAAATACTATTTCTCTATAACATAGGTCCCTAAACTTTTAAGATGATGGAACCCTTACTAAACACCATTAATTTTATGGAACCCCACATCAAATTACTAAAAATCAAAGGCATTGCAATTTATATATGGATAAAAACTTTTACTAGAAATAGTATACATACTTTAAATTTTAATGTAAACAATGAAATTGGTTCACAATTAATTATTGTACAAACAAGTAATTTTTAAGCAAAAAACAAAAGCGACTTCAATTCTCATATAAAAATTTAAGATGACCGTTAATTTCTTCATGATCCGATGATCAGATTTAAATCAAAGTAATATGAGACCACCTGTGAGGTAACACCTTTACTTTAAAAAAATAATTGTAGAAATCGGCTGACGTGGCCCAAAGTTATGCTTTAACATACATAAAAAAATAAAAAATAAATATTCTGACGAATTGATAACCTTTCTCTTTTTTGTGAAGTCGGTTAAATAGTAGTTCAATATAAAGTCTGAAAATTGTATGCGCTTTTCTGGGGTAGCATCTAATTTCGACCTGGATTTGTTTTTTGTATAAGTGTAAGCTGTTGACAGAGTACGTTAATATGGCCTTTTTAGCGACTTCATGATATTTACTCTTAATACTAACCCAAAACTCTTTCAGAGACACAGATTCAAATGTGTGTTTCAATGTCGAAGTACTCTGCAGATCTATGAAAGCTTCGTAAATAGATTTTGTACCAAACCAATATTACTACTACCATCCGGAAAATAGTCTGACGAAGATTTTAGGTGATTCACCAAGTGCCCAGTTATGACATTTCACATTTCATTTGGCAATTCATCGCGTTCCTTGTAGAAAGTTGTATACATATAACCCTTTGGCTACAGCGGCCAACAATACATACCAGCTAGAAAAAAATAGCAAGCTGTCAAGCGAGTTTAATACTCAAGTCAGGAAAGTTATAAAAAAAAAAATTTTTTTTTTATATTTTTCTGAGCAAGAGATCTTTATTTGAATTCGTATAATCTCGAACTCCTTACATGTTTATGCTTACATCTATTTATACCATTGCTACTACTGATGATAAATGGGGTTTGTTATTGGTTTAGTGATTAAATTTCTTATTGAAGGTTGTTTACAATGTTATCATATTCTTTTGTTACTTATGAGACAAACATGTTATAGTTTATCAGTAGGTTGTTTACGTGTTTTCGTGTTATCATATTCTTTTGTTACTTATTAGACAAACATGTTTATTTGTACATTATAGTTTATGTATATATGTAATGTATGTGACCAGGCATGTTAGCTATGTATGTAGTGTATGTATGTAATATATGCAGTATATGTATTAACGTCGTTAACTCTCCCCGGTGTTAAAAATGAAATGTC
>NW_023477053.1:0-2883 GCF_013731165.1 Rhagoletis pomonella
AGTATATTTGGGAAATCCCTCAAGGTTTCGAGGATAATCGTAACAATTGGTGTCAGAAGTGGGATTGTTAAATAAATCCCGAAGGAGAAACTACTAAAAATGGCGAAAATTCAGGACTTAAAAATTGAGGAGCTGAAACAGGAGTTGGAAAAGCGTAATTTGGCCACCTCCGGAAGAAAAGTGGAATTGTTATCCCGGTTGCGAGAGGCTATGGAAGCTGAAGGCATCGACGTGGACAAATACGACTTCCAAGGTAAACCCGACGATACATCCGCAAAGGACGAACAGAAGGATGAGGCTGCATGTTCGTCAAAGGATGTGCAACAGACATCCGGGAAGGTTGAAGAACAGCAAAATGCTCCTTGTTCATCAACAGGTATGGACATGAACACGTTATTGGCTGCCATGCCACAGATGATGCAGGAACAGAGGTCGCAGTTGTCGTCAGACGTTTCCTCACAGATGCAAGCCTTGGAAACACGTATATCTTCCGAGGTATCAGCGCAGGTGTCATCGCAGGTGTCATCCCGGTTAGAAACTCAGCTACAGGCACAGGAGGCACGCATATCATCACAGCTGGAAGCACAGGATGAAAAAATTACACAAATACAGGACAAACTTGAATTGAAGAGAGACAGGAGAAAGTCGAGGCTAAGGTAGAAGAGTTGGAAGGTCGCCTCCGAGATATGCAGTTGAATCGCCCACCTTCTTCGACCAGCGCGCCCAAGGTAAAGACTCCATCCTTTGACGGCACGATTCCTTTCCAAGTCTTTAAGCTCCAGTTTGAGAAGACAGCTACAGCAAATCACTGGAGCATGGAGGATAAATCCGCTGCACTGTTCGTTGCATTAAAAGGACCTGCAGCGGAAATCTTGCAGACTATTCCTGATTGTGAAAGAAACAGTTACGATGCGTTAATGGGTGCAGTGGAAAGACGTTATGGTAGCGAGCACAGGAGACAGATTTACCAGATGGAGCTGGAGAATCGCTGCCAAAAATCCAACGAGACTTTACAGGAATTCGCCTCCGAGATCGAAAGGTTGGCTCATTTGGCAATTGGAGATGCATCTGGTGAGCACCTCGAAAGAGTAAAAATCCAGAGGTTCATCAACGGAATGCGGGACGTGTATACCAAGCGAGAGACGTACGCGAATCCAAAGCCAACATTTGCTGAAACTGTCTCGTATGCTCAGACGCTTGAAACGGCGGCGCTCCTAAGTAGACCAGCCTACAAAGCACATCGCGTGGAAGTGGAAACACCGGACGAGACAAATGAAATGCTGAAGAAGATTATCCAACTGCTGGGCGAGAAAAAGCATGGTTCTGGCAAATGTTTTAAATGTGGAAAGTCAGGCCACTTCGCCCGCGATTGCAGTGCAAGTTCCAGTGGGCTGAACAATTCAGCAGGACGCAAACGCAGGGCTGAAGGAGACGAAGCCAACTCCAATCAGTCGTTAAACTGAAACGAGCCAGCAGGAAGCGCCGCGTGCTGGCTCCAGAAGTTGAAGGGCCCATAATCTCCGTCTCACAAATTGGCCGGAATGCGAGCAACCTCACTATTGGTGGATGTGTGAATGGGCAGGAGAGAGTACTGACAGTGGATACTGGAGCGACACATTCCATTATTCGACCGGATTTGGCCACTTTTTATGTGAAGCCACTACCTGGAGCAAGGCTGCAGACTGCAACTGGTGAATGCACCCAAGTATTAGGAGAAGTACCATGCGAGGTAATAATCGACGATTGGGCCTCGTACACTAAGTTTATAGTGGCAGACATTGTGGATGAAGTCATCATCGGCGTGGATTTCTTACTTGGCCAAGGCATGAAGATTGACCTCCAGAGAATGATCCTGACAGATCGTCACCGGAAAGTGCCACTTAGGGTTGGTTACGACAGCCAGTACTGCAGTAGACGGTTAGTCTTAGAGGAAGTGTCGACAATTCCACCAGAAACGGAAGCGGTTAGTTGGGCGGAGGTTGGCAGTGATGGAAACGGAGTGGTTTTATCAGGAGAAGGAAGCGGTTCACTGATACAGGAAAAGCGTGACGGTTCCGCTAGCTCAGTGAAGAAGAGGTCGCAACAAGGAAGTGGTCATGGCGAGCCAGGTAGTGTTTCCGGCAGGAGGAAAGCCACTGAACCACGTTGCAATGGTGATACGCCGGTGGCCGGAAATGGAAGCAGCTGTGGTAGCAGTAGGCGCGCTTTGAAGTGTCCTGAAAAAGGTGGTCGGCAAAAGCGAGCAGTTAAGCCGAAGTTAGCATCGGCGGAAGAGCGAGATACGAAACGACGGCGGAAGCTTCAGCGTAAGGATCCGGATGTAGCAAGATGTGCTAAAGGCAGTGCAGCGCGAAGGCGGGAGTCAGGGTGTCAGGGACAGATGATGCGGCATAGATCCGAAAAGGGTGCCCACGAGAAGAGACATGGTCTGGTCACCACCAGTGCCGGCAGAAGCACGACCATGTGAGATGGTGCACTCCCGGAGATAAGCCGGAAACAATGTCCAGTAACGCACTGTGGTTGTACATGTCGCAGCAGGAGAAAAGCTTTACCTCCAAGCAAAGACTTGACTGGAAAGATCCGTTGAAGATTGACAAACGGCTGAAGGACGCAGTGCATCAAATCCAGACAATGGGGAGACCGAGGACCAAGATGAAAGTGGTCCACTTGGAAAGGCTTGCAGCGTTTGGAACCGCAAGTGTGTCTGATCGGGACGATCAGACTTAGGTGGAGGGCAGTGTGGCGAATACTGCGGCAACACAAAGCGAACAACGAGAAATAGGCAGAATTTTCGAAGAATGACGTAGAATGTTCCACAAAGAGAAACGTCAAGTTAGATGAACACTGCGAACAGCGAGAGAAAGAGAATGAGCGATAAACTTC
>NW_023477054.1:0-2883 GCF_013731165.1 Rhagoletis pomonella
TTCATGAATGCTTTAAGATTGAGCACTTTTCATATAGCTGGGTGACTTGGGTCACGAGATACAGACCAAAACGTGGACCCGGGTAAACTTAGGCTGTATTTGTTTAATATCGGCATAAAATGAAAGCTGTTATGTCAAAAGTATGCGGAAGCAAATAAAAAAAAAATTAAAAAATTCATGAATACCGTTTTAGTGAAAAATAAAATTGAGTAATGCGGACAGTTCTTTAATCTTCTTTAATATAAAAATTAATATAAAAATAAGTAGGGTTTTCCTTCCTGACGCTATAACTCCAGAACGCACGAACCGATTTTCACGGTTTTGCATTCGTTGGAGGTTTATAGCTAGGAAAATTCAGGAAAAATTTCAATAGAAAAGTATATGGTGTGTGAGTATCCCCCACGAAAATAAGTATGTTTCATTTAAAGTAGATGGTGCCATTGTTTAACAGCTATTCATTGTACTTTGCTCAGTTAATTTCATGTGACACTAGCGAATACCCGGCGTGCTTCGCTGCGCCTTAAAAGTAATTTTGTTTTGTTACTCCCTCTCACAACATTTGAAAATATTATTTAATATTGCTGTACATATTTGTATAGTAGGGAGATTTTTTCAAATTATATAAATATACGTTATTTGAATATTGAATCAATACACGTTTGAGGAAAGGGTGCGATAGTAGACTCCAGTTATAAGATTATAAATTAAATTTCCAAGAGAAAGTCGGTTCTTTACATATTTTCTAATTACCTTCGAAAATATATTAACTCAAAAAAAAAATAAACAATGCTTCATAGATCGATTTTTTTAAATCTAACTTCATAAAGTTCTTTAAAAATATTTTGTAAATGAGGCCATAAGAGCTTAGGGGGAGAGTTACAACACAAAAATACATTTAAGGCGCAGCGAAGCACGCCGGGTAATTGCTAGTTTCCTATAAAAAGAAATTTAGAACATTAGTCTCGAGGAAAACTGCAGGGGCCTATTTCATAAAGCGACAGTGATAATTTTGTAACGACAGGCATTTTCCATGTTGTCAGTGACAATTCGACAGTTTGGTGGGCGTTTTGTTTCATAAAAATAATTGTCACCGCCTAATAAATTCCATGAGAAATTCCATTGAAAAAGTGACAAATTGTCATTGTCGGGGTTGAAAATTGTTGTTGACAAAATTGTCACCAGTCATATGAAATTTATATGTAAATCATATGCAATAATTGCATTTGCATTATTTTAGTTTTAAGAAATATTTAAATTATTGAAAAGTAATGAAATGCGCGCAATTACCATATAAATAAATTTGCAAAACCCTCCTGTGAAAGCTTTCCGACGGAGCTATTTGGTTTTGTCGCTATTGTCGCGACAATTTTGTCAGAGTGACAATTGTCAGCACAATTGTCGACAATTTTCCATAATATCACTGTCGTTTTCCAAAAATTTTCACAGTCGCCTACAAGCGGTTACAATACTAATTAAAATTTATGATCAGATAGGGTAAAAAAAACGTAAGATAGCGTTTGTGGCATAGTTAAAAAAAAAATATTCTCAAATACGGTTCGATCAGATTAGTTTCGTATGGATGAAGAACAATCAAATTCATAAAGAGCTTTGCTCGGGCGATTTCACCCAAACGATTTTCATCTAAAAATTGTAATATAACTATTATTTTCTGTAACCGGTTTAATACGATATTAAATATTCATAAAAATTATAATTCATTAACACTGAACTTTATTTGGGCAACATACTAAATATGTATGTAAGCCATATACCCATTTCATTACAGAGGTCAAAGTCCGCGCATAGCTTCACATAAACACATGAATATCTATATTTTATATGCCAATATACATACATATGTGCATGCATACAGTTGTGTGCAAAATAATAAGGACAAAATTCAAAATGGTATTGTTTGCAACCTATGTTTACTTATTTTTAATAATTTTCAGTTAAAATATTGTTTCAAAACTTACACAAAGTTCACACAAATAAATCAAACTTTGAAAAATTGTCTCCAAAATTTATAACTTTTATTAGGAATCCCAAAAATCAACGGGAATTTTTAGCGACTTGAGACTTGTCCTTTAATATTTTTAGAAAATGTTCGAGTATGCAGTTTTGTGATTTTAGTGTAAATAACCAAACTGCATACTCGAAAATTTTCTAAAAATAATAAAAGACTAGTTTCAAGTCGCTAAAAATTCCTGTTGATTAATAAAAGTTATAAATCTTGGTGACAATTTTTCGAAGTTTGATTTATTTGTGTGAACTTCATATATATCTATAATGTCGTAGTTGGAACTATATTTTAAATGAAAATTATTAAAAATAAATAAACATAAGTTGTTAACAATACCATTTAGAATTTTGTGCTTATTATTTTGCACACAACTGTATCTAAAAACATATGTACGTACCAAGGCATGAATTATTGTCGTCTGCGGTAAATTTTTCTACTGCATACTAAAAATGGTGATGAACACAAACAATGCAAAACCACTTTCCATTTTTTCTTAAACGAGAAGAAAAGTGCTTTGGCTTAATGCCATACTGTAGTTCACATGCCTAAACGTTTATAAATGACGTACATATGTATCTATGCATATGTAGGTATGTATGTATGCGCATGTGTTTGAGCGCTCATTGTACAAAATAGATAAAATCCAGAAAATCCACTAAGATCGCACAAACTTACAACGGACAAACGCTGTCACTTTCAACGATGCTGCAAGCTTTTTACATTGCCTGTTCGAACAAAAACAACCAACTAACAATTGATCAACCAGTGGAACAAGCAACAAACAAAACGGCCATCACTAACTATTGTAAAAACATTAAAGCTAGTAGTTGAACAAACTTATGGATAGAAAACGCCAAAAA
>NW_023477055.1:0-2882 GCF_013731165.1 Rhagoletis pomonella
TGATTTATTAGAAGGTCGGCCAATTTATACACGGTAGTAGTGCACTTTAGCGGAACCATATAAAATACATTTTTTCCTGTATTCAACAGTTGCCCGTTTGGAAATCTAATTTGCATACATTTGATGCCAATAGCGCGCAACAAACAAGCCAGTTCTCAAAGAGCCCAAATTGATTTTAGTCATGCAACAGCTCCACATAACTCCGCCAAAGACACACCAGTTGCTGGAGTACCAAAAAGCTGTGATGACAGTATTTTAATTGATCCACGACAATCGGTGGCATATGGAATGCGTGATGGAAATTTTCTGGTGCTTGATAGCCAATATACTACAAGAGTGAAACGCTACAAGTGAAACGCTGTGATAGTATTTTTTCTCAAATTTTCATCTTTTATTTGCAGTTACATTAAGAAGCTCATAGAGGACAGAGAGGTTGGTGAGGAAGGTGTCGAGTTACTGCTGTACTGCAACTGGGAAAATCCGCATTTCGCACGTGCTCCACTCGTATGGAATAGTAGCTTATGTCGAAAGGCTGGTTTTAGTATAATGCGGCATTCGCAGCATACCCTCACTGGCGCCGAGCCGTTGAAGAAATTTTGGATAAATAAACGTGCAAGAAATAGTTCCGATACTAGCACGTCCATATTCTTGTTAAGGGTCATCAAAAAATTCCATGTGTTGTAAATAATAAAGGGAATGCCGGATTATACTAAAGCCAGCTTCCCGACATAATCTACTATTCCATACGAACACAGAAATATAAATGTATCTAAAACTGAATAACTCAAATCAAATTGGATTGCATTTGCATAATATACCTAATATTGGAATCTGTTTTGATCGTAAAAAATACAACTTGCAATCATTTAGATTATAGTTTTGAAAGAAATTGATTGCAATCGTAAATTATGTAAAAATTGTCAATAACAATCTGCCTAAAATTTCTTTTCCCCATGTAACGGTTATAAAATACGTTAAATCCGCACTATCTGCATTAACAAAAAATATACATTGGAATATTTAAAATAAACCGATTCATATTTATTTTCTAGTAAGAATTGTTTCTTAATTGAAAGTATTTAATACTAATATAATGTAGTGGTTAATGTTTTAAAATGAATTCGCAATATGTCCGCAGCTCAGGTTGATTTAAAGAAATCCGTTTAAATTTTTCGAATTACATCTACTTGAATACAGGATAGGCAGGGTTGCATACAAATGGTAGTTCCGTAAATATTTAAAATATGTTAGTTCATTCAATATTTGCATCTGGGCCAATAAATAATAACAAATATAGCCGAAAAAAACAAAGTTTCAATTAAAACGAGTTTTTATAACCCCCCATAAAATTCCGATTAATTTTAAATACGAAAATAACGATATTTTTTCATGGAGATTTATTTTTTTAATATACCTTGTTTATACCTACACAAAAACCGGATTAGCAAAAAACCGATTGGACTCAACATATATTTCTTTACAGCATTTATCCCCCTGTCTTTATAGCGCACTCGATAAAGTCTTATTCAAAAGTAAACAAAATTGCTATTTTTAAACGACATTTTTTTAATAAATAATTTGCGCGGTTGACCGAAATGGAAACAAACAATAATTGTAATTTATTATAACAATAATACGAATTTAAAAGGGCTGTATAAAGAAAACCAGCATATTGTCACTTCACTTTCCAATGGTGCTGATTGCTGCAAGAATTATTTAGCGATTTAGAGCATAATCAACACAATATATGCACATAAATATGTATTATTTCACAGATCTCAGGGTCAGCTTAGAAATACGTTACCAAAATTATATAAAATTTAAGTAGGAATTATTTTTATTTATATCGTAAAAGCGCTATCTGACCCAATCTGATAAGTATATTTCCCCTAAAGTTAACCCATTTTATTTAATTTGTCTCTCGTGAAAATATATATTTTATTTATAATTTTCAGATATGTACATATATTTTAAATTTTTGCTTTAATTTTTGTCTCCTTTTAATATTTAATTAGATACCTTAAGATTAAAATAAGCTTAAAACGAAACAGCACAGCAACCCTTTTCTGTTCATCTTGAGAACACAAAACCCTCTTTTGTTAAAATTCGGCGCTGCACAAAATCCTGGCTTTTATATTTTCCAACAAAATATCACTTCGCAACCCTGGATTTTCACGAAGCGTTTCATTCGGGTCGTAGTTTGGCTACTTCGGGCCATTCGGTGTTGTATGCCATATTGGCTGCCATATTGTTCACACTGTCATCGCCATATTGAACACCCTGTCAACTATCTGTCAACCCTAAGATATCTCACTTGTATTCTTCCACAATGTTAATGACTGAATGCTATTTTAAGCTTTTTATTATACCAAAAAAAAATATAACCGAAAACCTGATTGCTAGATTTATAAATGGCGGGCAGAAAAGTGAAAAAGTAAGAGAAGCAACACACCAAAGCATCATCATCGGCCACGCTGAACACCTTGCACTCACATACAAACATACATACACACACGCACACGCTTCCTATCGACTGCAGAAGAAAGGAACGCTTGAAGCAGCAGACAACGATTTACCAATATGTAATTGGAAATTCGGGCGTTGGAGCAATATGACGAACATCCACATATGTATGTATGTCTGCATTATGTTGGGCTATCGCCAAACCCAACCCGCTGAGTACATAGCGAATACAAATAGAGCCATCAAATTGGTGACCTTACCCGGAGCACGAATGCCAAGAGCAAGAAAAATGAGGTTGAGGCTGAGGCTTGGCAACGCATGCGCCGCAGCAGCACAAAGGAGACCAAAAAGCACAAACTTATTTTATTGTACAAAAAAAAAACCGAAATGAAGCAAAGAATAGCAACGTGTGGGCGCAT
>NW_023477056.1:0-2555 GCF_013731165.1 Rhagoletis pomonella
CTGCGGTCACCAATTGACCCACTGATCAATATAGATACCACCGTGTTGGTATTACCACAATTAAATGGAAATCTGCCGACTTGCCAAATCGATGCTAGGACTAAGCAAGCGTTTCCAGATTTAGTTTTAGCAGACAAGAGATTTTTTGTAAGTGAGCAAGTTGATCTTGTCCTCGGTGGAGACATTTACGCACAAATAATGCTAGGCGGTATCAGGAAAGACGTACTGGGAACTCTTCTTGCTCAGGAAACCGTCTTCGGCTGGATTCTCACCGGTCAAACTGACACAAGTACCCCAGCGAATAAGTGCGTATCATTTTTTAGCGAAATAAATTTAGACAAACGCTTAGCGTCCTTTTGGGAATTGGAAGATATCCCAAGAAATAAGACCTACAACAAAGATGAAACCTACTGCGAGGAACTTTATAAAAGCACAACTAAACGGAATAAAGCAGGCAAATATATTGTGTCACTGCCGTTCAAACAGGATTTTCCAATTAACGTACGATTAGGACCGTCACTTAAGATCGCTTGCTCACAATTTTTTCGAATTGAAACGCGTTTAGCAAAGAATCCACCTTTACAAACAGAATACAATAGGGTCTTGTCTGAATACGAGACATTGGGACACATGACTCGGATTCCTGAACATATTCCTGGAGACGAATGTGAGAATTACTTCCTACCTCATCATGCTGTCAGGAAAGAGGAAAGCACTACCACCAAAGTGCGAGTAGTCTTTAACGCATCGTGTCCGACTGCAAACGGAGTCAGTCTCAACGACATCCTCCACCCAGGTCCAGTCCTGCAAAGTGACTTGACAATTTTAATATTACGGTGGAGACTATTTCAATATGTGTTTAACAGCGACATTGAAAAGATGTATCGCCAAATTTTATTAAACCCTGATCAAACCAAATATCAACGTATTGTTTTCCGAAAAAGCTCAAGCGAACCAATTAATTTATATGAACTGAACACGGTTACCTTCGGTGTTAATTGCGTACCTTACTTAGCAATTAGAACCCTACTTCAATTAGCTGACGATGTAGAGAGTTTATATCCTGTAGCTTCAGATATATTGAAAAAATGTATGTATGTCGACGATGGTTTAGCAGGAGGACACACCATCGAATCTACCATCAACGCTAAAGACGAGGTATCAATGGTTTTACAATCTGCTGGATTTCCGCTACGAAAATGGACATCCAACTGCGAAAAAATACTGGAAGGATTACCCAATCACACCTTCTAAACGAAGATTTTTTGGACTTTGAGGACACCAGTACCGTCAAGGCATTGGGCATCAGATGGAACGCCCATTCTGATAAGTATTATTTTACTGCCAAGCCATTGGAGACTGAGGTTCGCTTTACAAAAAGAGCAATACTTTCGGCTATTGCAAAATTATTTGACCCATTAGGATGGCTCGCGCCATTTGTAGTTACAGCAAAAATTATAATGCAAGACATTTGGTTGGAAGGAACAGGTTGGGACGAAATTGTCTCAACTGCATCGTCCGATCGTTGGCAAAACTTTGTAGAGAGCTACTGCCACATCGACAAAATTCGTATTCCTCGTTGGGTATACTTTTCTCCTACCGATAAAATAGAACTTCATGGCTTCTGCGATGCCTTAGAAAAGGCATACGCAGCCACTATTTTTCTTCGGGTTCAAAAAGCGAAAAGGTATTTGTCAATCTTCTACTGGCTAAGTCCAGAGTGGCACCGGTCAAAACTATTTCGTTACCACGATTGGAGCTGTGCGGGGCTGTTCTGCTTGCAGAACTTTTTGAATCGATCGTTAGCAATCTCACTTTAGGCCAGTTTACCACACATCTGTGGACAGATTCGACTATTGTCCTAGCCTGGATTCGAAAACCTCCCTGCTCATGGTCAACATTTGTTGCCCATCGCGGAACAAAAATCATTGAGAAAGTTGGAAGCCAAAATTGGCTCCATGTGGATTCAGCATCAAATCCATCAGATTTAGCTAGCAGGGGTATTAGTGCGCAAGAATTGGTATCCTGTTCCTTGTGGTGGGAGGGTCCTCCGTGGTTGCAAGAAGAAAGAACACAATGGCCCACACAGGAAAAGGACTATAAGACACAGTTAGAACAAAAAAGGGTACAGGTTCATGAGACCACGGCAGTCGATATTAGTAATGATATTCTTGAAAAATTTTCCCATCTACCGAGAGCTTTGAGAGTTCTATCATACTTACTGAGATTCTCCCAAAGAACTCGCCGTAACACTAGAGCTTCATTTCAAGCGGAATCTTGTTCGATTTCAGCTGATGAAATCAAAGCAACGACTCAACGCTTAATAATTATCTGCCAGAAGCAGCATTATGGTCAGGAGTACTCATCACTGAGATCGGCAAAATTAATAAGTCCAAAAAGTGAAATCTTGTCCCTGAACCCATACATCGACAAAGAAAATATAATTAGGACAGGTGGTCGCCTTGGAAAATCTTTAGATTTCGCTTACAACGAGCGCCACCCAATTATCCTTCCATATAATAGCGACTTGTCTCGTCTTATAGTCCAGTTCGTTC
>NW_023477056.1:2565-2882 GCF_013731165.1 Rhagoletis pomonella
ATAAATAGTACTAAACAGTGTTTAAAAAAGTAAAAAATACACTAAAAAACTGCTGTTGCTGTGCTAGGAAAGCATTTTTTTTTACTTTTGATGCTTAGCGTTACTGCGCCAATATCAAGAGTTAACCTCCAGGATAGCTGACAAGTGTTTTTTGGTTTTTCTGTTCTGTTGATTTGACTGCTCACTTTCAAACCGTTCTGTCACAACATGGTCTCAAATATTCGTCAAACTATCTGGCGCATTTTATTTCAACCAAACCACGCACTATGGCACCGAGTATCGAAAGTACCGGATACCTTTAAATCGGTACAGAATAT
>NW_023477057.1:0-2882 GCF_013731165.1 Rhagoletis pomonella
TTTTTCTTTAGCATTATTTGCTGGTTCAGTTTTATTATTTATTATTGTGTAATCATCTAAGTTTTCTGTGTTAATTTTGAAATTTTGAATGATTGCATTTTTGTCTGTTGTATTTATGACTCTAATAAAGGTTTGATTTGAATTTACTAAGGTATTTGCAATAAAAACACCTTCAGACAATTTTTGATGAGGTATCAATAATTCAGAATTGCCATTTTCAATATTGACTTGTCGGATTACTTCCGATCTTGCTGGGATTGTTATGCAATTAACATTTGGTCTATTTGTCATTTGTATTATTATATTTTCCGGGTAATCATATGGACGCAGTATCAGGCTGTCTCCATTTTTGCTATAATCTAAAATGCAATTATATTTTTTAATAAAATCAAGTCCCAAGATTCCATCGCAAGGAATTGGGAAATCATCTTCGACTATATGAAATTTATGATTAATAAGTAAGTAATCATCTTTTAAATCTGCCTTGACTGTTCCAATAGTACTAGTTAAACCTTGACCAATGCCCTTTAAATCGGTTTTTTGTGAATAATTAATAGTGACATTACTGTCAATTTGACCCTTTTTTATAATTGATATATCCGCTCCTGTATCGATCAGGAGGGTTGAAATTGAATTATTTAGAGTTGTTTTGGAGGATATGTAGCTGTTAAGGTGTAAATTGAAAACATATAGTTTTTTATTTATTGAGATGGAGTTTGCTGGTTTTCCTGTTGGTTAACATTTCTTATAGTCCTGGTACGATTAGAGCCTCGTGCTCCAAAATTTCGTCCTGACCTTTGGTTATTTGATCGATTATTATTGTTATAACTATTATTGTTATTAAAGTTATTAAAGCGTGATGGGTATGTACGCCTTTGGTTACCTCTATAATTGCCAGATTGATAACCTCTGCGGAAATTACCGCGAAAATAATTTTGTTGGCGTATGTGCAATAATGAATTAGGGTTACCTGTAATTTCTGTGCAACTGTTTGTGAATTTCGATATAGCCTCGTTCATTGAGGTGAACGTTCCAGCTTGCATAATTGTTTTCACCTTATCATTGGAGCAATTCTTACACATGGCTTTCACAGCTGTTTGTGTTGCATACTTAGTTGCGAGGTCTGTTGTTAAGCCATCAGATATGTATGCTCCCTCTAGTGATTTCGTTAATTTTTCAATTTCTGCTGTGTACTGATTAGCAGTCTTAGTGCGCTGTTGGATGTTCAGGAGTTTTGCTGTTAAAACTTCTACTGACTCACCCTTTATTGCGTTTTTTAATTTTTGTTTAATTTCTTGTATTGTCGTCTCATTGCTTATGAAATTTCTGGCTGTGCCTTTTAGCTTTGTTTTTATCATAGACACTGCAATAGCCTCATGATTTTCTTTAATTTGTTCGAGGATATCAAGTGCATCTAGAAAACTTGGTAGGTTTTCGGGTTTGCCATCGAACTCGGGCAAAATCGAAGACGCAGTCTTGATGAATGCTACTGTTGTTTGCGTCATACTTGTTTCGGTTTGTGTATCTTGTTCTGCAATTTCGACAAAATTTGTTTGTGTAGATATTTCTTCTTGCACAACAATCTCTTTTTGTTCTTCCTCGGTATCCGACGTACCTTCGAACAACCAAATGTCGAAATCGATCTCGATATGTTGTTTGTAAGAGGTTGGTATTTCAAATTCAACGTTATACCTGGATAACGAGGATACTAGTTTGTCTCTAACGCTTGAAAATACCTGGTAGGACTCCAATTGGTGAGCTTTTGTTAGGGTATTATTAACTCTACTTATGAGTTTACCTATATTGTTTAGCGATGACAGTAGAACATTTAAATGTTTCTTTACTGTTTCAGTTTTAATTTTTATGTTCTTACATATGCACTTATAAGATTTTTCCGCGTTTATTTTATTTTCAGTGAGTTCCTTCGAAATTTCTTCCCACTTCTCCATGGAGAGAATGAATCAATAATAAAAAAAATGTTTATTTAAACCTTATCCAGACCGTCAGCGCGGCTCTGGTATCTCTTTTTAAGAATTTTATTGTGGGTTGTGTAAAATTTCAAGAATAAACTCACTGCGTTGATAATGACGATAACTATAAGGTAAACTTTTATTGTATCCAAAGCTTCAGTGTGGTCTATTATCTGAACCGTATTTACCACGTTAACATTTGGATCACTGACCTTCGATTCTTTACCTCCCATTTTTAAAACAAATCAGTAAAAATTTTTCTTTTCAAAATTTATCTATTTTGTTTTTTTTTTGTGTTTTTTTTTTAACAGCCAGGTTCAAAGCCTGCCTTTGGCATTGCTCTTGTTATTTCTTCTGTCTAAGTGGTTGGGGTGAGTACATCATGCATTGTAGGCTCTCGGGTCATGCCAATATCTTTACAGAGTTTCTTTATTTAAAAAAAAATCTCATTCAGGAAATTATAGTTTTCTTAATTCGTAAATTTTTTCCATTAATTTAAGTCTATCATTATTTGTTGTGGCAAAATTTAGTGCCCTATATGTCAAAGCTATTTCTTTCTTCTTCCTGTATAGCTTTCCTCCTCGAGTTTGCTTTTTAGTTTTGAAAATGGGTGGAATCTTTGGTTCTTCCACCCGTCTTTGTAATTTGTTTCGCCGCCGATATTCCTCGATAGTTATCGGTTGCGGCCCTATTTGTACAACTTCGGAGGTTTGAGGAACCTCCTCAGTTACTCTTGGAGGATCTTGATTTTTCTTCTCTGCCTCTAATGTGAACCTCTCCCATCTATCAAAAATGGAGTCAAACTCCTCCTGGGAGATTTCTTGCATGAGAACAAGGAGGGAGTGAAGAGGAAGAAAAAAAAAAAATTATATAATTTAAGGAAAGCCAAAAATTTAAGGAAAGCCAAAAAAA
>NW_023477058.1:0-2882 GCF_013731165.1 Rhagoletis pomonella
TATAGCAAATAATAAGTTATTGGTTGGAGTTTGATCACCAATTGGTTTACTTTATTGATTTCACTTTCTTTTATACCAAATTCTTACACTAACACTTACAAATTATTTACGAACTAGAATGTATACAAATATACTACTAATACCTACAAACTAACTACATAACTCTAAAATATGCTAAGTCAACATATGGTTGCAATAAATATATAAATATGTCAGTCGCATTGACAAACTGACGTTGTGGATCAGTTAGTCACTGCGACTGTCTTTGGCGGTGTCTTTGACCGTCCGCACAAGTGTAACAAGATCCTCGCTATGTGCGATGAATGCAGTCTTTGCATAAACTCCCGCTGAGTTCAATGTAACTGATTTGGGTAAACTGTTGTTTGTGTACATTCCTATTTGTTTATACATTACTTATGTGCACATGACAATTAAAGTAAAAAGGGCGATGTGCTTATGCTACAACAGCAATACTGGCTAAAGCAACTACCCGAAGCTGCTCGTGCCGTTATAGGCGGTATGCTGCAGGCTCAACCGAGTACGCCCTTACACCAACTCGCCATTACTGCCGACGCCGTACTCGACGCACTTAGCCGCGACTCCAACGCAACGGCAACAAACAGAGGGCCAGCCGTCAACGCCATCGAAACACCTACCAGCCGATTTTCTCTGCTCGAAAAAAGAATCGAAAAGCAGGACTCCGTTCTCGAGAACATAAATGCCAAGTTGAACCAGCTAATGTCTCAAAACCGCAGCCGACAGCGAGATCGTTCACAAGGTAACCCAAAACGCCAAAGCACACCACACCGCAGCTGCAAGGTAGATTAATCGCCGACATGCTGGTACCACCGCGAATACGGCACACAGGCTCGTAAATGCAGAAGTCCATGTGACTTTCCCGTCAAAAAAGCAGACAAGCCAAAAAACTAAGGGCCGCCGTAACGAAAACGCTCGACAGTTCCGGCAGCAAAACACAAAGGAGCAGACAATCACAATGCGAACTGGAGGTAAAAATTTCCGAATTCACGAAATCTAAACGTTTTTTCATCCTAGATAAAATTTCGAAACAACTATTTTTGATCGACACTGGCGCGGAGGTATCCGTAATTCCACCAACACGTGCATGTCGTTTGTCAAATAGCGAAGGCAAACCACTTTTCGCAGCGAACGGCCCCGTCATCAAAACCTACGGTTTAACACGCCGCACACTCGACCTAGCTCTCCAACGCAAACTCACGTGGGACTTCGTCATAGCCGAAACGCGATACGCAATTATTGGTGTCGACTTCCTTCGCCATTTCAACTTAATAACCGACATCGGGAACACGACTCTTATAGACGGAACGCTATCGCGACCAGGCATCTGTAGTTTTGAAAAATCAACGACAATTAAAACCAAATACGACGCCAGCGACATAGGAAAATTGCTGCGCGAATTCAGTAAAATAACGGACCCTAACGCAATAACCCCGGCACCAATGCAGACTGGGGTGACCTGTGTTCGCTCGACCTAGACGTCTCGCACCAGAAAAACTCAAAGCTGTCAGAGAGGAATTCGAATACCTCACTAGGCTCGGAATTTGTCGTCCTTCGAAAAGCTCGTATGCTTCTCCATTACATCTGGTAAAAAAAGCTAACGGTGAGTGGCGTCCATGCGGGGATTATCGAGCTCTTAACACTCAGACGGTACCGGACCGATACCCACTTCCACATATCCAGGATTTCACACACTTCCTATACCAGAAGGATGTATTCAGCAAAATCGACCTCAACCGAGCTTACCACCAAATTCCGATCGAGCCCAGCGACATCCACAAGACGGCAATAACCACGCCGTTTGGGTTATTCGAATTCTCTCACATGACGTTTGGTTTATGTAACGCTGCACAAACGTTTCAAAGGTTTATGCATGCAGTTTTCCGAGGTCTGGATTTCGTGTTTGTGTATATCGACGACGTGTGCGTCGCTTCCGAAGGCATCGAACAGCACAAGCAACACTTGCGACAGGCCTTCGAACGTCTTAAACAGTTCCACCTCACCATCAACGCAGCAAAATTCGAAGCAAGGTCACGAAGCAAGGTATCGAGCCGCTACCCAGGAAAGTGCAGGCGATCAGCAACTTTCCATTGCCTGGAGTCGCCAAAGAATTGCGTCGATTCCTAGCAATGATAAACTTTTATCGTCGTTTTTTACCAAATGCAGTTTATCACCAAATACCACTCGTTAAACTAATTCCTGGTAACAAAAAAAACGACACATCTCCAATCAAGTGGACCGAAGATACAATTAAACACTTCAATCAATGCAAAAAAGCATTGGCGAATGCAACACTGCTAGTCCACCCGGCACCAAACGCTCAAATATCGCTCAGTACGGACGCAAGTGATACGGCTATCGGCGCAGCTCTCCATCAGATCATTGGTAACGAGTTTCAACCTCTAGCATTCTTCAGCCTCAAGCTCACCGAAGCACAGCGGAGGTATAGTACCTACGACCGCGAACTGCTCGCGGTATACCAGGCCATTAAACATTTTCGCGGTATGCTGGAGGGAAGAACTTTCGAGGTGCGCACAGACCACAAGCCTCTGGTGTACGCGTTCAAGCAAAAATACAACAAAGCATCGCCACGCCAATTGCGACAGCTAGACTTTATTAGTCAGTTTACGACGAACATTATTCACGTCGCAGGTGTCGAGAACACCACAGCTGATACCCTGTCACGCATCGAAACGCTCGAATCGAAAAACGTCGACTTTAAACGAATTGCAGAGGATCAAACGAAATGCCCTGACCTAAAAAACTCATCGAAGGCGACACGTCCTTGCAGCTGAAAAGATTTCGTATACCAAATACGAATCACATAATCTACTGTGATACATCAA
>NW_023477059.1:0-2882 GCF_013731165.1 Rhagoletis pomonella
AAAAAGGAAGCGTACTTATCCAGCAAGAGTCTTGTTTCGCCTTCTGTCCATACTGCAAAAAAGCGTTGTTTAAAAGTTTAGCATTTTCGGCTTTTACTTTTCTATCAGAACATTCTCATATTACCTGTAACTATTTTGCTGCACTCCGTTTAGCGCTCGAGAAAACAGCTGATTGCATTTCAGGGCTGCAGTTTGTGATCCTGTGTAAGTCTGAAGGGCTACACTGAACCTTAAGCAGGGTGCCAAATTCACAGGGCGAAGTGCAACTTTAAACGACTTTCGCACCTCGGTATGGCAACATATTCGTGTAGAAAAGAAAACGCTATATAAGATAACATAAGTATAACATATCGTCGTTTAAAGTGCAAAACCGCGTATCAACAAAATGCAAATTCGCGTATCAGTAAAATGCAAAACCGCGTATGTGAAGTTGTAGAAATTATTTTCTAAGCGTAAAAACACTCATATTTCAAAATGGTTCCCTTTTTTATAAAGCAATCGCATTTCTAGCTAGTATATTTCAGGACGAATGGATAAGGATTGAGCCGAGAGCTTGTGTGAGCAGTCAGTAACGCGTTTTTGCAGAATGACGATACGCGGTTTTGTACTTTAAACGACGCTCGCTTCAAACGTAATAACATTGCAAATCTGTCTGATTTTCGATCTTTTTGCAGGCTGTTCTTTATCCGATCGCACATGCACAGCACCTCGCAATGTAAATAGAGACGTCAGTTTCCCTGCACGCCTCAGTTTAATCGCTTCTTGCAGAAGTTTTCTCTTACTAGCGGATAGACTCTCAAAAATTCCAAGATGTCCATCAATACCGATTGCGCTAAGAGAAACTGGCTGCTTGGTTCTCTTGCGATAATCACTAAAGGCCTAAGAGTAAGGTTACGGTCAAACGGCGAGAGAAATTTAACTTTGACGGCAGCACTATTAATTAGGTTTGATCGGAAAATATCCCTTATCTTCGGTAACAAGAAATCAATCGATAGACAAATCTGGTTGAACGCACTTTTTAAGTTTTCTCCCTCAGTTTGCGGCAAGCAAGAGAGATCGTCGTTTGTTGACTCTCGAACCGGTTATTAAGCAATTCCAGCTTACTCCCAAAACTTCTTACTCTCGCCTCGAGTGAGGGTATTTTGGCGGCAGACTCCGCAGTCTTCTCAGATATGCTAGCAATTTGATCGTCGATCCACTTTGTGAGTTTACTCTCGATATCCGTTAATCTGGATGAGAGCTCCTCAAACACAGACTGCAGTATGTTCGTTTGTTTTTCCACTTTCTCCTCTAATTCTTTCAGTGCTGAGAGTATGATAAAAACATTAGAAGATAAAATCATTCTCTCAATTCGTCGGCCATAATTTTTTTCTGACGTTTGCAAACATTTTAAAATCATATAAAATTTAAAATAAAAAAATGAAATTGTTCACAATTGTGGTTTTTTTGAGATTAAAAATGAGAATGTGTGTGTGAGCTTGAGTTCGAATTTTAAAATTATATTGTTGGCAAACGTCAGACTGCCTCTCAGTGGTTTTACCTTGTTATGTTTTCATCATGATTGAGAGTACCCAAGAATGATAGAATACAAGATTGCGCCAATGAGCGTAATTTTTGCGTGAGGTCATCTTGGTGCAATTGCGAGAGAGAAATGTCAAAGCGCATATAAAAATATGTAAACAATGCAGAAAAATGTGTTAATTTTAATATTACATGGCCCAATTTTGTAGGAATCAATAAATATACAAAGATTGATTAATTAGGAACACGTAGCAATAACTTCGGACATGTAGCCCTTTAGGTAAGCACGATTTTTAGCACATGAAAAAATGTAGAGGAATAGCGAGATCGGCGCAAGTTTTGTATTCTTTCAATCGTGATATATATATATATATATATATATATATATATAATATTATTATCGAATGAATCCTATTATTATAAAAATGGATTCAAGTTAAAAAGAAATAAATAAATCGTCAACTGTCGTATAATTGCAAACGCTAGTTATACGCCTAAATCTATAAATGTGTTTTTGCCAATGCCACGATTGGTGCAACGGTCGGCTCATCTGGCAATACAAAATCACTGGCAGCAACGTCAATGTGGGTATATTTGTATGGCTTGGGGAATGTTTGTACAAGTACAGGTTTGTCAGGGCTGAAGAAAGATGTGTATATTTTTCAGCATTTAATCGCTTATTATTCGAATTTGCTTACTTAAACCGAATGTTCTGTTGGTGCCGTTGTTGCTGTTCAAGTTGCTCCGAAATCCGAACCACTAGCAAGAGCAGTGTTTCCGAACACGCCGTATAAAGGTGATGTGGATTTGGCCGTCAATGACATGATGTGGTGATGGAGAAAAGGCAGTTGTTGTAAATGAGCGAAGGGCGCCGGTGAAAATGTTATTTGGCGAAACGTTCGGCCGGAAACGAAAGGCACTTGCAATCATTTTACATCCATTTGCAGAAGCCTGCAAACCAAGAGCTAAAAAATATATATTATAACTTTATGGATAATAAGCAGCATATACAATTCAAACCTGATTTTATAACTATATCGCGCACACCCACAGGTTTAAGCTGGTTTGCTTTCAGTCAAACATTTTTCCATAAGGCTTTCGATTCTTGTAGCTTTCTCAATTCTTTCCTTGTGTCGCTTCTCCCTGGCTTTCTCTTTCCTAGCAGCAATTTCAACTAGAGTTTCTTGCATCGTTTTCTTCTTTCTTTAATTTTCTTTTGGTGAGACCTCTTTATTAACTACACATTGGCTACTCAGTTTTATTGCCGGTTCAATGGAATCATCCAGTTTGCAAATTTTTTCTAGCTCTTCTTCAAACTGCAGCTTTTGGCGTTTTGCACCTGAGCTGCTGTTGTTTTCCAC
>NW_023477060.1:0-2882 GCF_013731165.1 Rhagoletis pomonella
TGGCGCTGCGGCCGGGGCTGTTGCGGTGCGTGGCGGAGCTGCTACGGGCGGTGCTGCTGAGCGGAATACGGTGATTGCCGAACGGAGAGTTCGAGTTGGTGCGGCTTCATGCATTTCCACGTCCATGTTTACCTACTTTAGGGGAGAACGGACTTTAGTATAGCAAAGGTTTAAGCAGTTATGAACAGAATTGCTAGGCGTAAGCCATTGGTGTGAGTTCGAGGGTCCGGATTTAGGCACTTTTGATATTCTCGGCTTTTGTTACGTTTATTGCGGTTTGATGATTTTAGGAATGGGTATTCGCGCAATCGGTATGAGACGCGGTTGGAAGGAAAAATAGCTTGACGAGCGGTCGAGTTAGTGTGCCGCTTTGTGTACGGAGATCAACTACGCGGACATGACCGTCGGAGCCGTGATATATTTGCTCAATGCGGCCGAGCCGCCATTCCGTAGGGTTAAGACATTCGTCGTTCTTAAGTGTTTTTCCATCGGTATATTTTATGGAGGTCTTTTAGATATTCTTCCTTCTATCGACGGCTAAATTCGTGATGGCGAACGTTAATTCTTTTCCATCGATTTGTTAATGATTTCAGGCGAGACTTTCTTAATAAATTGCTTTTTAGTGGCCCTTTGGGCTCCGACGAATGGTTTGCCATTGTCGCTAATTTTTGAGGGAAATCCACGCCTTCCGACAAAGGTGTGCCGCTTTTACCGAAAAACATACAAAAACTGCCACATAGCCCTTCGTAAAGGTGGAAGACCTTAACATATACACATACGTTGCAATTATTATTAATTACCAATAAAACGTAGCAATTTACTTCCGAGTGAATTTCAGCCAAAGCCACTTCGAATTCATACTGCAAGGGGTTGAAATTCACAAGGAAGTGAATTGCAGAACCGGCCTGTATATGCGCTAATAATGACAATGCTGTTGCTTCTAGTGGTAAAAAATTTTATTCAAATAATAAGCACAAATTCAAATAAAAATTATTTTGAAGTTAATTCAACGTTCCAATTAGGGATATTGCGAATGTGGAATGTGGCGGATGCGAATGCGGATGCGGATGTTTAAAAGCTAACTTTCGCGGATACGGATGCGAATGCGGATGTCATGTATTTTTAAGAAATAATTTAGGTGGGTAAAGTAAGTGAGTTAGGTAAATAAAATACGGAAAGATTAGTAATTTTTAATAATGTTTTTTTTTAGTACTTGAATTTAGAAATTGGAACATTGTATTTAACAAAAACTTTTTATTTATTTATTTAAAGAAAGGGGTGGTATCTGTAGGACATTTCTGTCTTTTATAGTACATCAACTGGTTGGTAGTTACACAAAATTTAATTCCTTAGCATAATGCTGTGTAAACTTAAAACAAAAAGTTCGGCAAATTAAAAAAATTAATATATATATATTTATTTAAAAGACTTAATACTAAGTCATGGGTTAAAAAGAGAAAATAAAATAAACAAAAACTAATTTATTAAAATTAAAATTGAAACTTACTGCTAAATATTATAAATTAAAAGTTGTCGTTTTTATTAAACGAACAATTGGAACACAGAAATTTGATTAATTAGGAGAAAATAGACCGAGAAAGTAGAAGAGCCATATCACAATCACATTCAGCATAAAGTTTTAAAATAGTTATGAATTATCACCTTGTAGTTAACCCTATTCATAACAGCCTTAAAAGATTCAGGAATGGAATTGCAGAGCCTCACAGCATTAACGAAGAACAGCCTTGATGAGGGTAAGTAGGAGTATTTCGGGATTAGCAGATTATGATGCCTGCTTGACCTTGTAATTTTAATTTCTCGTATAGGTACCTTGGGGTTTGGAATTCTATTAGCTTGAACATAAATATACAATTTCTAGTGGCTAGGTAATTAAAAATACTGCATCCCAGAATTCTGGTTCTCCACGAGGATATTCGTAGTCTGCGTAAAACAACATAAACATTACTTACAACTTAATTTATGTGGTCAGAACTGCTCAAAATAGAATTGACAACGAAGCCTAAATTTTTTATTTTGTCAGTAAACATGAGGGCACTATTACCAACAAACAGTTCTGGAATATCTTCCACATGTGCATCGCTATTACTAATTGGCAACACATATGACCTGGCTGCATTTAGGCAAAGACAATTATCATGAGCCCATTGTGAATTTGCTGACAGGTCACTATTGATTTTGAAACACAAATCTTCCGCAAGACCAACACGATTAGACAAATTCAATTAAATGTTGTCAGCATATGCGTGGATATTGACATACTGACACACAGAGAAAACATCATTAGCAAAAAGGCTAAACGAAAGAGGACCAAGGACAGAGCCCTGTGGTACACCGGAGACAACAGTACAAGCAGTGTTACCATTTTAGCGCTTTGGTGTCTAGATTTAGCTACCCCAAACTTTTTTTGGCCATATAAATTTAAAATTGCCTCTAGCCCTTTGGAGAATTTATTAATACTTGGCATGAAAAATTTGTATATACTTAATTTGATCTATTTTTTTTCGTTTATGTAAGAGTTTTTAAACTAAGAAAGACTGATATTTGAATATACATATATGCATTGTATGTTCCTTACGTTTTTATACATACATACTGTAAAAGTGTTAGGCCTGTTGACTTATCTATTAACGATTTAACTATAGTTTAAACAGATAAGTTTACGGCCCTTAATATGCTTAATTTGTTAAACGTTCCATCAAGTCGATTGACCATATATGTTCTTGTGGAGCGATTGTACCAGCTGCTGGTGTGACTTCAAAAACTATTTGAAAATTTTATGATTGTACCAGCGGCAGGACGAGGCGTGAAGTTGCGTGGCGCTGCGGCCGGGGCTGTTGCGGTGCGTGGCGGAGCTGCTACGG